>NC_142462.1:83599082-83750597 GCF_049115385.1 Moschus berezovskii
GAGTGGGTAGTCATTCCCTTCTCCAGGGTATCTTCCGAACCCAGGGATCCAACCCAGGTCTCCCACACTGCAGGAAGATTCTTTACCATTTAAGTTACCCAGGAAGCTCAGGAGACAGACAAAAAGAGATTTTAAGGAATCAGCTCACAAGATTGTTCAGTTCAGTTCAGTCCCTCAGTCCTGTCTGACTCTTTGTGACCCCATGGACTGCTGCACCCCAGGCCTCCCTGTCCATCACCAATTCCGTGAGTTTACTCAAACTCATGTCCATTGAGTGGGTGATATCATCCAACCATCTCATCCTCTGTCATCCACTTCTCCTCCCACCTTCAGTCTTTCCCAGCATTCGGGTCTCTTCCAATGAGTCAGTTCTTTGCATGAGGTGGCAAGGGTAATAGAGTTTCAGCTTCAGCATCAGTCCTTCCAATAAATATTCAGGACTGAATACCAGAAAAACATCTATTTCTGCTGTATTGACTATGCCAAACCTTTTGACTGTGTGGATCACAATAAACTTTGGAATATTCTGAAGGAGATGGGAATACCAGGCCACCTGACCTGCCTCTTGAGAAACCTGTATGCAGGTCAGGAAGCAACAGTTAGAATTGGACATGGAACAACAGACTGGTTCCAAATAGGAAAAGGAGTGCGTCAAGGCTGTATATTGTCACCCTGCTTATTTAACTTATATGTAGAGTACATCACGAGAAACACTGGGCAGGATGAAGCACAAACTGGAATCAAGATTGTTAGGAGAAATATCAATAACCTTAGATATGCAGATGATACCACCCTTATGGCAGGATGTGAAGAAGAACTAAAGATCCTCTTGATGAAAGTGAAAGAGGAGAGTGAAAAATCTGACTTAAAGCTCAACATTCAGAAAACTAAGATCATGGCATCAGGTCTCATCACACCATGGCAAATAGATGAGGGAACGGCGGAAACAGTGACAGACTTTAGTTTGTAGACTCCAAAATCACTTCAGATGGTGATTGAAGCCATGAAATTAAAAGATGCTTACTCCTTGGAAGGAAAGTTATGACCAACCTAAACAGCATATTAAAAAGCAGAGACATTACTTTGTCAACAAAGGTCTGTCTAGTCAAGGCTATGGTTTTTCCAGTAGTCATGTATGGATGTGAGAGTTGGACTATAAAGAAAGCTAAGCGCCAAATAATTTTTTTTTTGCTTTTGAACCGTGGTGTTGGAGAGGACTCTTGACAGTCCCTTGGACTGCAAGGAGATCCAACCAGTCCATCCTAAAGGAGATCAGTCCTGGGTGGTCATTGGAAGGACTGATGTTGAAGCTGAAACTCCAATACTTTAGCCAACTGATGCGAAGAGCTGACTCATATGAAAAGACCCTGATGCTGGGAAAGATTGAGGGCAGGAGGAGAAGGAGACAACAGAGGATGAGATGGTTCTATGGATTCACCAACTCAGTGGATATGGATTTGGGTAAACTCTGGCAGTTCGTGATGGACTGGTTGCAAAGAGTTGGACACGACTAAGCAATTGAATTGAACTAACTGATTTCCTTTAGGATGGACTGGTTGGATCTCCTTGCTGTCCAAGGGACACTCAAGAGTCTTCTCCAACATCACATTTCAAAAGCATCAATTCTTTGGCACTAACGTTTCTTTATGGCCCAACATTCACATTCATACATGACTACTGGAAAAATCATAGTTTGACTAGAAGGACCTTTGTGGGCAAAGTAATGTCTCTGCTTTTTAATATGTTATCTAGGTTGATCGTAACTAAGGAGCAACCTATGTTGCAAGCATCTTTTAATTTCACAGCTGCAGTCACAATCTGCTGTGATTTTGGAGCCCCCCAAAAAAGAAGTCTGTCACTGTTTCCCCATCTACTTATCATGAACTGGTGGGATCAGATTCCATGATCTTAGCTTTCTGAATGTTGAGTTTTAAGCCAACTTTTTGCCTCTCCTCTTTCACTTTCATCAAGAGGCTCTTTAGTTCTTCTTCACTTTCTCCCATAAGGGTGGTGTCACCTGCATATGTGGGGTTATTGATATTTCTCCTGACAGTCTTGATTCCAGCTTGTGCTTCATCCGGCCCAGCATTTAGCACGGTGTACTCTGCATATAAGGTAAATAAGCAGGGTGACAATATACAGCCTTGACATACTCCTTTCCTGATTTGGATCCAGTCTGTTATTCCATCTCCAGTTCTAACTGTTGTTTCCTGACCTGCATACAGATTTCTCAGGAGGCAAGTCAGGTGGTCTGGTATTCCCATCTCTTTCAGAATTTTCCACAGTTTGTTGTAATCCACACAGTCAAAGGCTGTGGCATAGTCAATAAAGCAAAAGTAGATATCTTTCTGGAACTCTCTTGCTTTTTTTGATAATCCAACCGATGTTGGCAATTTGATCTCTGGTTCCTTTGCCTTTTCTAAATCCAGCTTGAGCATCTGGAAGTTCATGGTGCATATACTGTTGAAGCTTGACTTGTAGAATTTTGAGCATTACTTTACTAGCGTGTGAGATGAGTTCAATTGTGTGGTAGCTTGAGCATTCTTTGGCATTACCTTTCTTTGGGATTGGAATGAAAACTGACCTATTCCAGTTCAGAGGTCACTGCTGAGTTTTCCAAATTTGCTGGCATACTGAGTGTAGCACTTTCACAGCATCATCTTTTAGGATTTGAAATAGCTCAACTGGAATTCCATCACCTCCACTAGCTTTGTTCATAGTGATGCTTCCTTAGGTCCACTTGACTTGCATTCCAGGATGTTGGTTCTAGTTGAATGATCACACCATCGTTATTATCTGGGTCGTGATGGTCTTCTGTGTAATTCTTCTGTGTATTCTTGCCACCTCTTCTTTATATCTTCTGCTTCTGTTCGGTCCATACCATTTATGTCCTTTATTTTGCCCATCTTTGCAAGAAATGTTCCCTTGGTATCTCTAATTTTCTTTGAAAGATCTTTCCCATTCTATTTTTTTTCTCTATTTGTTTGTATTGATCACTGAGGAAGGCTTTCTTATCTCTCCTTGCTATTCTTTGGTACTCTGCATTCAAATGGGTATATCTTTCCTTTTCTCCTTTGTTTTTCGCTTCTCTTCTTTTCACAGCTATTTGAAGGGCCTCCTCAGACAGCCATTTTGCTTTTTCGCATTTCTTTCTTGGGGATGGTCTTATTCCTGTCTCCTGAACAATGTCACGAACCTCCATCCTTATTTCTTCAGGTACTCTTGTCTATCAGATCTAATCCCTTGAATCTATTTGTCACTTTCACTGTATAATCATAAGGGATTTTATTTAGGTCATACCTGAATCACAAGGTCACAAGATTGTATGAGCTGGCAAATGACAGAGCAGGTCAACTGGCTGGTAACTCAGACAGGAGTTGATGGGTGCAGTCTTAAGTCACAAATTTGTAGGGAAGGCTCACTGGCAGGAAATTCAGGCAGCATATCTGTGTTACACTCTTGAGCCACAGTTCTTTCTTCAGGAAATCTTAGTTTTCATTCCCAAGGACTTTAACTGACCAGATGAGTCCCACTCATGTTTCAAAAGTTGTCTCCTTCATTTAAATTTAACAGATTTTAGGTGCTAACTACATCTACAAAATACCTTCACTGAAAAATCTAGACTAGTACTTGACTAAACAGCTGGGTACATAATCTAGCTAAGTGGATGCATTAAAACTGAGCCATCCCAAGTGGGTTCTTTGTTTTTAGACAAGTAGGAGTCTTCACTGGATTTCTTTATTCTAAACTCTCTTAATCTCTTCGATGCACTCATCCTTGATAATAAACGTAGGTGATTTGCATGCAATTCATATAGTTTGTTCATTTACTCAGCAAATGTTTATTGAGCATTCCTATGTCCTGACACTGTTCTAGGCACTCAGTTCAGTTCAGTTCAGTTGCTCAGTCATGTCCAACTCTTTGCGACCCCATGAATCACAGCATGCCAGGCCTCCCTGTCCATCACCAACTCCCAGAGTTCACTCAAACTCATGTCCATCGAGTCGGTGATGCCATCCAGCCATCTCATTCTCTGTCACTAGGGATATAGAAATGCAGAAGTGAGACACAATCATTTCCAACATGAGCTTTATATTTATGTTGTTTAGAGTACTTATAACCACTCAATGTTATACTTTATATCTACTTATTTATTAGCTTAACCCCACAAAATACTATCAATATGCTGGAAACACTATCTTGACTTTTTATTGCTTTATGCCCTGCACATCCAGATCCAGGTAGAAAATAGGTAACTAAGACATGTGCTAAATGAATTAATGAATAGTGCAGTACATTTTACAGATGATAAATCAAAGGCCCAGAGACACTGACTTATTTAAAGTCACACAATTTTAATTATTCAACACAGATAGCCAAGCTCAAATATCTTCCAAGAAACTACACATATAAAAGGTACATTCAATAAACATTTATAAAAAGATGTTGATTTATGAAAATACTGATCCCAACAAAGAGCAATTTCACTGATGAAGACTGTCATTCATTTTTCATCATCTTCCTTCCTCCACAAATTTAATGTCTATCTGACTACTTTCTTCAATCTTGAATTTAAAAAGATAGTCTTGGTATTTTAGAACAAAAGTATAATTAGAATTCCACTGACAACTGCAAATTAGCATGAGGAGTCTGAGTCCTAATATAAATAAATTATTCTATCAACCCACACTGCCTAACTTTGATACACATAGTTTAGAACTTAAACTAAACTGTAATAGTTTGACAGTCTATCCTAAGTGTTCTCCAACAATAAGCCTGCTTTCCTACTGGAAATTCATTCCATGAAGCTAGGGTAGAAACAGTCCCTAAACTTCTATCTTCTCCTTTGCATTTCTGGGTACAGGGAAGTGACCATACCCAGAACAAATCATCCAAAATACTACATTTCCCAGAAATAGTTTCAAAGAAACTACAGGGCCTGAGGAGGGCCAATCAGAGGTCACCTATGAGGGGCTTCTAAGGTCACTACACATAAGAACTCGGAAGTTTTACGCTGCTGGCATGATCTTTTCAATCTTGTGGAGCTAGACTATGAATGAAGTCAATTTAATAGAAAGAAAAACTGAAAAATGGGGGAATGAGAAACCTAATCATAGACCTTGAGGGGCCACATCCAGTTGTGCCTGAATTTCAGATTTTCAATTACATGGGTCAATAAATATATCTTTTACTATTTAAGAACATTTTATAAGAAAAGCTCTGATAGATACAGTACTGCTGCTGCTGCTGCTAAGTCACTTCAGTCGTATCCGACTCTGTGCGACCCCATAGACTGAAGTCCACCAGGCTCCCCCGTCCCTGGGATTCTCCAGGCAAGAACACTGGAGTGGGTTGCCATTTCCTTCTCCAATGTGTGAAAATGAAAAGTGAAAGTGAAGTCGCTCAGTCATGTCTGACCCTTAGCGACCCCACGGACTGCAGCCTACCAGGCTCCTCCATCCATGGGATTTTCTAGTCAATAGTACTCAGATCAGATCAGATCAGATCAGTCGCTCAGTCGTGTCCGACTCTCTGCGACCCCATGAATCACAGCACACCAGGCCTCCCTGTCCATCACCAACTCCCGGAGCTCACTCAAACTCATGTCCACAGAGTCGGTGATGCCATCCAGCCATCTCATTCTCCGTCGTCCCCTTCTCCTCCCGCCCCCAACCTTTCCCAGCATCAGAGTCTTTTCCAGTGAGTCAACTCGTCACATGAGGTGGCCAAAGTATTGCAGCTTCAGCTTTAGCATCAGTCCCTCCAATGAACATCCGAGATTGATCTCCTTTAGAATGGACTGGTTGAATCTCCTTGCAGTATAAGGGACTCTCAAGAGTCTTCTCCAACACCACAGTTCAAAAGCATCGATTCTTCGGCGATCAGCCTTCTTCACAGTCCAACTCTCACATCCATACTAGAAGACTATAAATGCTGATATTTTGCTTCACTGCTACATCACCACCATCTACAATGATACCCTAACATCTAGAAAGGCATTCAAAAAACCTGGAAAATAATGGATCCAGTGTCCATGGGGTCTATGTCACCATGGTTAAAAAGTGCAAAGAATGTCAAGTCAAGCTCTCTGTCACTGATGTAAATTACAAAGCCCAGAAGGGCTATCATGCACTGATATTTCTTATCTCACACATCTTGACAACACAAGAGGTAGTCAGTATTATCCTCATGTCCCATATGAGGAAACTGAGCTCAGAGAGGTTAATTAATTTACTAAAGCCATACAGTAAATGATGGAGTTGAGTTGAATTGAATTGAATCCAGGTGTCCTGTCTGACTATGTCTCTATGTGTCCCTTTAATTATAATACTTTAAGAATATTTTTATCAATGTCATTAGTCATTTGACACAACAGAAACTTTAGCCAACTTTTTATTTTTAAATAAAAATTTCATAGAACTAAAAGTCAAACAACTTGTACCAAATCAAGCAGCAAGAATAAAAGGGCTGTAAATAGATTACAAGATTAACGATTTGCTATTTAACACTCTTAATTTCTGCTGCTATAACAGAATACTACAGAGTGAAGAGATTAAACAGCAAATATTTATTTCTCAAAGCTCTGGACACTGGTAAGTCCATGATTAAGGTGCTGGCAGATTGTGCCTGAATCTTTGCGACCCTATAGACTGTGGGTTCCTATATCCACCATGTTCCTCTGTCCATGGGATTCTCCAGGCAAGAGTACTGGAGTAGATTGCCATGCCCTTCTCCAGGGGATCTTCCCAACCCAGGGATTGAACTCACATCTCTTACATCTCTTGCAGTGGCAGGCAGGTTCTTTATCACCAGTGTCACCTGGGAAGCCCTACCCATTTTACTGGTGGCCATTTTTTTCTTGTATCCTCACATGGAAGAGGGGAGAGATAGTATGAGAAAGCAAGCAAGCTCTGGTGTCTCTTCATACAGGGCCACTAGTCCCATTCACAAGGGCTCCCAAAGTTCCCCAAACCTAACACCATCATATTGAATGTTATGATTTCAACATATAAATTTTAAGGAGATATAATCATTCAGTTCATAACAAGTCCTCTGGATCATACATATGTTAAGCTATTTTCTAAGTACTAAAATGAAAGAATACACTGAAAGGTAAATTACATACAAACAATGCTCTTGACCACGAATGGAAGCTTAAATTCAGGACATCACTTAAAAGTTTTTAAAAGTTTGCTAATTATTAGTCGGTAACTCTTTCATAGGACTACACTGAAATGTATAAATGTTTAGAGGGGATTTGGTGATTTTGAACGTGATTCTGTACAATCTGTCATCACTCACAGTTTCTTACTATGAAGTTGAGGTCAAGTACTTTGGTCAAAAAAGTTGTATGATAGCTTTTTAGAATCAGATCTTGTCAGTTCTCCTCTTAAAAATCACATGAAGCAAAGGGAATCATGACACTGAAAAAATTACTTTTTAGCAAAAGACTGAAGCGACTTAGCAGCAGCAGCAGCAGGGCAAACAGTTATTCGAAGTGGCTTGTATAGCAGACAGGGATCAAGACCATCCCCAAGAAAAAGAAATGCTAAAAGCAAAATGGCTGTCTGAGGAGGCCTTACAAATAGCTGTGAAAGGAAGAGAAATGAAGAACAAAGGAGAAAAGGAAAGATATACTTATCTGAATGCAGAGTTCCAAAGAATAGCAAGGAGAGATAAGAAAGTCTTCCTCGGTGATCAGTGCAAAGAAATAGAGGAAAACAATAGAATGGGAAAGACTAGAGATCTCTTCAAGAAAATTAGAGATACCAAGGGAATATTTTATACAAAGATGGGCTCAATAAAGGACAGAAATGACATGGACCTAACAGAAGCAGAAGATATAAAGAGGTGGCAAAAATACATGGAAGAACACACAAAAAAGATCTTCAGACCCAGATAATCATGATGGTGTGATCACTCATCTAGAGCCGGACATACTGGAATATGAAGTCAAGTGGGACTTAGGAAGCATCACTACGAAAAAAGCTAGTGGAGATGATGGAATTCCAGTTGAGCTATTTCAAATCCTGAAAGATGATGCTGTGAAAGTGCTGCACTCAATATGCCAGCAAATTTGGAAAACTCGGCAGTGGCCACAGGACTGAAAAAGGTCAGTTTTCATTCCAATCCCAAAGAAAGGCAATGCCAAAGAATGCTCAAGCTACCGCACAATTGCACTCATCTCACACGCTAGTAAAGTAATGCTCAAAATTCTCCACGTCAAGCTTCAACAGTACATGCACCATGAACTTCCAGATGTTCAAACTGGATTTAGAAAAGGCAGAGGAACCAGAGATCAATATGCCAACATCTGCTGGATCACTGAAAAAGCAAGAGAGTTCCAGAAAAACATCTACTTCTGCTTTATTGACTATGCCAATAGTGTGTGGATCACAACAAACTGAAAAATTCTGAAAGAGATGGGAATACCAGACCACCTGATCTGCCTTCTGAGAAATCTGTATGCAGGTCAGGAAACAACAGTTAGAACTGGACATGGAAAAACAGACTGGATCCAAATCAGGAAAGGAGTGTCAAGGCTGTATATTGTCACCCTGCTTATTTACCTTATATGCAGAGTACATCATGGGAAATACTGGGCTGGATGAAGCACAAGCTGGAATCAAGATTGTCAGGAGAAATATCAATAACCTCACATATGCAGATGACACCACCCTTATGGCAGAAAGTGAAGAACTAAAGAGCCTCCTGATGAAAGTGAAAGAGGAGAGTCAAAAAGTTGGCATAAAACTCAACATTCAGAAAGCTAAGATCATGACATCTGATCCCATCACTTCATGGCAAATAGATGGGGAAACAGTGGAAACAGTGACAAATTTTTTTTTTGAGCCGGGCCTCTAAAATCACTGCAGATGGTGATTGCGGCCATGAAATTAAATGATGCTTATTCCTTGGAAGGAAAGTTATGACCAACCTAGACAGCATATTAAAAAGCAGAGACATTACTTTGCCAACAAAGGTCCGTCTAGTCAAGGCTATGGTCTTTCCAGTAGTCATGTATGGATGTGAGAGTTGGATTATAAAGAAAGCTGAGCATCAAAGAATTGATGCTTTTGAACTGTGGTGTTGGAGAAGACTCTTGAGAGTCCCTTGGACAGCAAGGAGATCCAGCCAGTCCATCATAAGGGAAATCAGTCCTGAATATTCATTGGAAGGACTGATGTTGAAGCTGAAACTCCAATGCTTTGGCCATCTAATGCAAAAAAGTGACTCATTTGAAAAGACCCTGATGCTGGGAAAGATTCAAGGCGGGAGGAGAAGGGGATGACAGAGGAGGAGATGATTGGATGGCATCACCGTGTCAGTGGACATGAGTCTGAGTAAACTCTGGAAACTTTTGATGGACAGAACGCCGGGCGTGCTGCAGTCCATGGGGTCGCAAAGAGTCAGACATGACTGAGTGACTGAACTGAATGGACAGAGAAAACTCAAAATTTACTAGACATCTATAAGTATGATCCAAGACTCCTCAAAATAGCAAAATTGACCAGGGATCCCTAGATAGAGCAATCAGAATACATAAGAGTAGAAAAGGAAGTATCGAGTTAACAAAGGTAGAGGGACTAATGAAAAGTTAGCGTTATAAAAGGTGATTAAAGATAAGAACAATCATCAGCAAATATTTAACCCTAGACAGATAGAAGCCCACGTGAATAGGAAATGCTGTAAGATGTCAAAAGCAAACTAGGAAATATAGAAAATCAATAAACTACAGATTCTGGGTAAATACTACTTAAGATACAACTAAGCAGAATAGAACCAGAGGAAGACGCAAAAGGGATTCAGTATAAAATAGGAAGATCTAGGTCTTAAACCAGAAAGATTTCAGAAATTTTCCAGAAATAACTGTTTCCAGAAGAAGAGGGCCTTACACTGAAAGGAAACTTCTAAAACAGCCCCTGAATAAACAAACAGAATTCCTGAGGCAGTGAGGGCAGTGAAGAGATAAAATCTTGATGGTGCTGCCAAACAACTGGTAAAGTAAATCCCTTATCGTGTAAGTCAAAGGCTCTGAGGAGATGTGGGAAGCATAGAATTGGAGGCAGGTGCCTTGTTAAATGGAGAAGACAATGGCATCCCACTCCAGTACTCTTGCCTGGAAAATCTCATGGACAGAGGAGCCTGGTAGGCTGCAGTGCATGGGGTCGCAAAGAGTTGGACACAACTGAGCGACTTCACTTTCACTTTTCACTTTCATACATTGGAGAAGGAAATGGCAACCCACTCCAGTGTTCTTGCCTGGAGAATCCCAGGGACGGGGGAGCCTGGTGTGCTGCCGTCTACGGGGTCTCACAGAGTCGGACACGACTGAAGCGACTTAGCAGCAGCAGCAGCCTTGTTAAATCATATTGGGTTCTGAGGGTCAGAGACATGACATCCAGAAAGACAGGCTATATTTTTAAGACCTGACTCAGGCTACAGAGAAGGAAAGACTTGAATTATGAAACTTGAGTCCTTTTCCAATTCAAACCCAACCTATCACTAGTTCAGGAAAATCCACATGCTTCAAAATGCATAACATAAAATAATTTGTTCTGGTTCCATACAAGGAGAGGATGAAAATGAGTAACTAAATTTTTCAACAACTGATGAAAAGTCATCAAAAAAAAATTTTTTTGAAGCAGATGAAAATTTTAACATAACACTCCCAAATGAACATTTCGAAAAACACCCCTTAGGAAGCAATAGCAATTATTAAAGAACATAAAACAGAAATGGGGGAATTCATAGGAGAAAGAACCAGAAGATAGAAGGATATGCAGAATGCAAGAAAGAAACCGAAAGAGGGGCAGTTTAAAAAATAAGACAAAGTTTTAAGAGCCACAGTAGAAAGTAGATATACAGAAGGATCAGTAACAGAGTATTTCGTTAAAAGTTAAAGGTGAATAAAATAAAAGTGATACTGAAAAAGAGATGAACATTTGGAGAGAGGCAGATAGACATAGAAGAGAATAATGTAATCCTGTAAGAATGGTGAGTCAATCACTTTTAACACCAGTACAAAAGTTAAAAGACCAAAATATTAAGAAAAACTATGACCACAAAAATTGGTTAACAGATCCATGATATAAAAAAGCAACATTAAAAACATAAAGTATAGAGAGGAGTAAATGTGTAGATTTAAAAACTAACAAAAAACGCACCTTTATTCTACATATCAGATGACATTCGTGCATATATCTTTCACAAACTTCTCTTAATACTTCTTAACCTCCAATATTGTTGCCTTACAAGAGGAAGATGTGGGATTTAATTTTTAAAATTTTAGAATATAAGTTATTAGCTGAATAAAAAAAGGCTACTCATTGACTAAAAACTGATTTTGCTATTAGAGAATGTGTATAAATTTTGTATAAAATTGAAATTATCAATTTAGACTATTATAATGATAAAAAGTTTTATGAAAGCCTCATGGTAGCCACACTGAAAAACCTATCGTAAATACAAAAAAGGTAAAGGAAAAAAATCAAATCATCAACTCACAAGAAAGGACAACAATAAAGTAAATGATAAACAAAAGAACTACAAACCATGCAGGAAACAAAAAGTTTCCTTCTACCAGTCTTTCATTGTTTTCAGCAAATAGGTTTTTCACCTCCTTGGCTAAGTTTTTTTCCAGGTATTTTATTTTTTTAGGATTGACTTCCATCAAACTGGTCAATCCTAAAGGAAATCAGTCCTGAATACTCATTGGAAGGGCTGATGCTGAAGCTGAAGCTCCAATACTTTGGCCACCTGATGCAAAGAACTGACTCATTGGAAAAGACGCTGATGCTAGGAAAGATTGAAGGCAGGAGAAGAAAGGGACGACAGAGGATGAGATGGTTGGATGGCATCACTGACTCAATGGACATGAGTTTGAGCAAGCTCTGGGAGTTGGTGACAGACAGGGAAGCCTGACATGCTGCAGTCCATGGGGTTGCAAATAGTAGGACACGACTGAGTGACTGAACTGATTTTATTTTTTGATGCCATTTTAAAAGGGAGTTTTTTAATCTTCCTATTTTTGATATTTCAATATTAGTGTATAGAAATGCAACAGATTTTGTTATATTACTCTTGTATCCTACAATCTTGTTGAATTCATTTTATAGGTCTAATAGTTTTGGGGTAGAGATTTTAGAGTTCTCTATATAGTGTATCATATAGTATCATAAATAGCTGGCTTAAAACTCAACATTCAAAAAACTTAGATCATGGCATCCAGTCCCATAACTTCATGGCATAAAGATGGGAAAACAATGGAAACAGTGACAGACTTTATTTTCTTGGGTTACAAAATCACTGCAGGCAGTGATTGCAGCCATGAACTTAAAAGATGCTTGCTCCTTGGAAGAAAAGCTATGACAAACCTAGACAGCATTTTAAAAAGCAGAGACGTCACTTTGCTTACAAAAGTCCACATAGTCAAAGCTATAGTTTTTCCAGTAGTCATGTATGGATGTGAGAGCTGGACCATAAAGAAGACTGAGTGCTGAAGAATCGATGCTTTTGAACTGTGGTACTGGAGAATACTTTTGAGAGTCTCTTGGACTGGAAGGAAATCAAACCAGTCAATCCTAAAGGAAATCAACCCTGAATACTCATTGGAAGGACTAATGCTGAAGCTGAAGCTCCAATACTTTGGCCACCTGATGTGAAGAGCCGACTCACTGGAAAAACCCTGATTTGGGGAAAGATTGAAGGCAGGAGGAGAAGGGCAACAGATGACAGAGGTGATGGATGGCATCACCAATTCAATGGACACGGGTTTGAGCAAACTCAGGGAGATGGTGAAGGCCAGGGAAGCATGCTGCAGTCCATAGGTCACAAAGATTCTGACACTACTGAGCAACTGAACAACAACATATGTTATCCAGAAACTGCACAGTTTTACCTCTTCTCTTCTCCAAGATAGGCTTCAGCAATATGTGAATCGTGAACTTCCAGATGTTCAAGCAGGTTTTAGAAAAGGCAGAGGCACCAGAAATCAAATTGCCAACATCCGCTGGATTATGGAGAAAGCAAGAGAGTTCCAGAAAAACATCTATTTCTGCTTCATTGACCATGCCAAGGCCTTTGACTGTGTGGATCACAATAAACTGTGGAAAATTCTGAAAGAGATGGGAATACCAGACCACCTGACCTGCCTCTTGAGAAACCTGTATGCAGGTCAGGAAGCTACAGTCAGAACTGGCCACAGAACAACAGACTGGTTCCAAATAGGAAAAGGAGTACATCAAGGTTGTATATTGTCACCCTGCTTATTTAACTTATATGCAGAGTACATCATGAGGAACGCTGGGCTGGAAGAAGCACAAGCTGGAATCAAGATTGCTGGGAGAAATATCAATAACCTCAGATATGCAGATGACACCACCCTTATGGCAGAAAGTGAAGAGGAACTCAAAGGCCTCTTGATGAAAGTGAAAGAGGAGAGTGAAAAGGTTGGCTTGAAGCTCAACATCCAGAAAACGAAGATCATGGCATCTGGTCCCATCACTTCATGGGAAATAGATGGGGAAACAGTGGAAACCGTGTCAGACTTTATTTTTTGGGCTCCAAAATCACTGCGGATGCCGATTGCAGCCAGGAAATTAAAAGACGCTTACTCCTTGGAAGGAAAGTTATGACCAGCCTAGATAGCGTATTAAAAAGCAGAGACATTACTTTGCCAACCAAGGTCCGTATAGTCAAGGCTATGGTTTTTCCCATGGTCATGTATGGATGTGAGAGTTGGACTGTGAAGAAAGCTGATCGCCGAAGAATTGATGCTTTTGAACTGTGATGCTGGAGAAGACTCTTGAGAGTCCCTTGGACTGCAAGGAGATCCAACCAGTCCATTCTAGAGGAGATCAATCCTGGGTGTTCATTGGAAGGACTTATGCTGAAGTTGAAACTCCAATACTTTGGCCACCTCATGCGACAAGTTGACTCACTGGAAAAGACTCTGATGCTGGGCGATTGTGGGTGGGAGGAGACGGGGACGACAGAGAATGTGGTGGCTGGATGGCATCATCGACTCAATGGACATGAGTCTGAGTGAACTCCGGGAGTTGGTGATGGACAGGGAGGCCTGGCGTGCTGTGGTTCATGGGGTCGCTGAGAGTTGGACAAGACTGAGCAACTGAACTGAACTGAACTGAACTTCCAATTTGGATACTTTGTATTCTTTTTATTGTCTGACTGCTATGGTGAGTTCTTCCAATATTATGTTGAATACAATTGGTAAGACTGGGCATCCTTGTCTTGTTCCTGAATTTAGCAAAAAGGTTTTCAACTTTTCACTGTTGACTATTACATTGTGGGTTTGTTGTAAATTGCTTTCATTATGTTGAGATATGTTTCTTTACATACACTTGGGTGAGAGTTTTTATTATGAATGAAGGTTGAATTTTACCAAATGCTTTTTCTGCAACTACTGAGATAAACAGGTTTTTTATCCTTTATTCTGTTAATATGGTGTATCACAGTGGTTGATTTGCACATGTTGACCCTGTAACATGTAACCTTGTAACCCTGGGATGAATCCAACTTGGTCATGCTGTATGATCTTATTGTGCATTGTTGGATTGTTTGCTAATATTTTGTTGAGGATTTTTGCACATATATTCATTCAATTTTCTTTTCTTGTAGTGTCTTTGCCAAATCTTAGTAATACAGGGATGTGCCTTCACAGAATAAATTTGGGAATGTTTCTTTCTTTTCAACCTTTTTAAATAGTTTGAACAAAATAGGTATAAGTTCATCAAATCAGATTCACTAGCACATTAAAAACATAACATGACCCACTATAACATGACTCTCAAATATTCACAGTGGGATTTATTCCTGGAATGCAAGGATGGCTCAAAATACACAAAATAATAAATGTGATACATTAACATAATGAAAAATAAAAGCCAAATAATCACCTCAATAGATGCAGAAATGTATTTGACAGAATTCAACTTCCTTTCATGATAAAACTCTCATATTAGGTAGAGAAGGAAGTTACTTCACAAGGTAAATGTTATTGTATTTTTACCTTTCTTGAAATAGTAAACATAGCATACCAAACATGTTGCTTTTCTCTTCCATTGTCAATATTAAAATGGCTACACAGAAATTCACCAATTTTCATGTTTTTCTTTTTCTTTTTTTTTCTTTTTCTTTTTTACTTTACATTATTGTATTGATTTTGCCATACATTGACATGAATCTGCCCCGGGTGTACATGTGTTCCTCATCTTGAACCCCCTTCCCACCTCCCTCCCCATCCCATCCCTCTGGTTCATACCAGTACACCAGCCCCAAGCATCCTATATCATTCATAGAACCTGGACTGGCAATTTGTTTCACATATGATAATATACATGTTTCAATGCCATTCTCCCAAATCATCCCACCCTTGTCCTGTCCCACAGAGTCCAAAAGACTGTTCTATACATCTGTGTCTCTTTTGCTGTCTCGTATACAGGGTTATCATTTGCATCTTTCTAAATTCCATATATATGCGTTAGTATACTCTATTGGTGTTTTTCTTTCTGGCTTACTTCACTCTGTATAATAGGCTCCAGTTTTACCCACCTCATTAGAACTGATTCAAATGTATTCTTTATAATGGCTGAGTAATACTCCATTGTGTATATGTACCAAAGCTTTCTTATCCATTCGTCTGCAGATGGACATCTAGGTTGCTTCCATGTCCTCGCTATTATAAACAGTGCTGCAGTGAACACTGGAGTACATGTGTCTCTTTCAATTCTGGTTTCCTTGGTGTGTATGCCCAGGAGTGTGACTGCTGGGTCGTATGGCAGTTCTATTTCCAGTTTTTTAAGGAATCTCCACACTGTTCTCCATAGTGGCTGTACTAGTTTGAAGTCCCACCAACAGTGTAAGAGGGTTCCCTTTTCTCCACACCCTCTCCAGCATTTATTGCTTGTAGAGTTTTGGATAGCAGCCATTCTGACTGGCGTGAAACGGTACCTCATTGTGGTTTTGATTGGCATTTCTCTGATAATGAGTGATGTTGAGCATCTTTTAATGTGTTTGTTAGCCATCTGTATGTATTCTTTGGAGAAATGTCTGTTTAGTTCTTTGGCCCATTTTTTGATTGGGTCATTTATTTTTCTAGAATTGAGCTGCAGGAGTTGCTTGTATATTTTTGAGATTAATTCTTTGTCAGTTGTTTCATTTGCTATTATTTTCTCCCATTCTGAAGGCTGTCTTTTCACCTTGCTTATAGTTTCCTTTGCTGTGCAGAAGGTTTAATTTTAATTAGGTCCCATTTGTTTATTTTTGCTTTTATTTCCAATATTCTGGGAGGTGGGTCATGGAGGAATCTGCTGTGATTTATGTCGGAGAGTGTTTTGCCTATGTTCTCCTCTAGGAGTTTTATAGTTTCTGGTTTTACATTTAGATCTTTAATCCATTTTGAGTTTATTTTTGTGTATGGTATTAGGGAGTGTTCTAGTTTCATTCTTTTACAAGTGGTTGACCAGTTTTCCCAGCACCACTTGTTAAAGAGATTGTCTTTTCTCTATTGAATATTCTTGCAGGATATAAAATCAACACACAGAAATCCCTTGCATTCCTATACACTAATAATGAGAAAATAGAAAGAGAAATTAAGGAAACAATTCCATTCACCATTGCAAAGAAAATAATAAAATACTTAGGAATATATCTACCTAAAGAAACAAATGACCTATATATAGAAAACTTAAAACACTGGTGAAAAAAGTCAGAGAGGACACTAATAGATGGAGAAATATGCCATGTTCGTGGATTGGAAGAATAAATATTGTGAAAATGAATATATTACCCAAAGTAATTTATAGGTTCAATGCAATCCCTATCAAGCTACCAATGGTATTTTTCACAGAGCTAGAACAAATAATCACACAATTTGTATGGAAATACAAAAAACCTCAAATAGCCAAAGCAATCTTGAGGAAGAAGAATGGAACTGGGAGAATCAGTCCTGAGCCGGACTTCAGGCTCTACTACAAAGCCACAGTCATCAAGACAGTATAGTACTGGCATAAAGACAGAAATATAAATCAATGGAACAAAATAGAAAGCACGGAGATGAATCCATGCACCTATGAACACCTTATCTTGTTTTTCTTTTTAAATGAACACTGATATAACAGCTGTCACAGTACAATCTAACAAAATTGTTTCAAGTGAAGTTAAAGACAGCTAAGCACTACTAGAGCCATCTTATGAAAAAAAACCAAACAAACTTTTGGCCAACCCAATAAGAAAAAAAGCAGCCAAACTTCTACCATCTTTTAATGGCTAGGTATGGGCAGGTATAACAAGTTAGGATCCCTAAGAACACCATACACAGAGTAAGTCTGTCCCTCTACCCCTAGATCTTTACCCAGGACACAGGATAAAATGCTAAATCCTATAGGAAAGGCAGAGCTGAGAAAGATCTAGTTTGAGATGCACAGGAGCTTCTCCTGAAAGGCAGCAGGCTGTTAATAAGGGTAGGGGAGCTAAGTAAAATCCTTGGAAGGCATTCCAAAAGATGAAAGAGAGCTAGAAAAGAGAGAAATCCCCAGGAACAGAAAGTGTAGGGTGGAAATTAAGAGAAAAGACAGCATCTACTGTTCAGAAAGTTGATAGGTACGTATGTTAGTAAGTAGGCAGGTAGATGGAAATATGAATGAGAGATAATAGATGGTTCAGTTCAGTTCAGTTCAGTTCAGACCCCATGAATCACAGCACGCCAGGCCTCCCTGTCTATCACCAACTCCCAGAGTTCACTCAAACTCATGTCCACAGAGTCGGTGATGCCATCCAGCCATCTCATTCTCGGTCATCCCCTTCTCCTCCCGCCCCCAACCTTAATAGATGGTAATGATATGTAAATAGAATTTTTCAGAGATCAAGACATCTGCATTATCATTGCTATGAGATCCCACTGAAATTAAGAACAAAGGTCTCCTTCTAAATGTGTGTGAATTGCCTTCATTTACAACTTCCAGAAAGAAACCTTCCATGGCATTCAGTTCAGTTCAGTTCAGTTCAGTCGCTCAGTCGTGTCCGACTCTCCGCAACCCCATGAATCACAGCACTCCAGGCCTCCCTGTCCATCACCAACTCCCGGAGTTCACTCAAACTCATGTCCACAGAGCTGGTGATGCCATCCAGCCATCTCATTCTCGGTCGTCCCCTTCTCCTCCCACCCCCAATCTTTCCCAGCATCAGAGTCTTTTCCAGTGAGTCAACTCGTAGTAAAATCCATTCTTTTTTTCACTAAAATTAAACCATTGCATTAGTGCAGACCAAGACAAACACAAAATATCACAATAATGCTGTGGGGGATATACGCTTCATTAAAGATAATCCACTACAATATGACAAAACATAAGGTAGCTATTCTTTCTGTAGCAACACAGATGAAGACTTTATTTTAAACCCATAGCAGATTGAATTTTTGCATGATGTTTTCTTTAAACTGCCTTGCTTAATCTAGAAATACATTAAAACACTCATTCACCAGCTGTGCCAGTTTCAGCTGTGGCAAATTGATGATGAGCTTTCTCCTGACAATATTTTCTTCCCACAAATTTTTAAAATGGACTGAAATGACGTTAAAAGTCAGGAATGGAAAATACACCTTCATTATTAACTGTTTTAAAGCTGTTTTATCATTAAATCATTTGAAATAACATTAGCTAAAACTATGAATATTGAAAAATATCAAATAGGTGTGAACTTTTTGTGTTTTATTCTTTAAGATAGAATTCAAAATGTATCATCCCAAAGCCAAGTAAATAGGAAAATCAATCAGCATCACCTACAGGTAACACTATCACAAAATTGGGGGTTTCTGTAATAGTCATAGCACTTGGTAGTAATTTAAGGCAACCTTGGTTATTAATGATGCAGATTTTTTACATCTTCTCTGCTATTTGATTTACCAGTGTATTTTAGTCCAATTTCATTTTCATATTTAAAGTTAATTAAATTTGACTAAAAGAAAATGCATGTAAATGAAAAAGGGTCTAAGCAAGAGTTAGCAAACTGGAACACATGGACAATGGTCTATTTTTGTAAATAAAGTTTTATCAGAACACAGCCATTCCCATTTGTTTACATATTGTACCCAACAGACTTCTCATAGTGGTGAAATTGAGTAGTTACTACAGAGACCTAAGAGCCTTCAAAGCTAAAATATTTACTATCTGGTCTTTTTAAGAAAAAGTCCAGCTTCTGGTTTAAATGAAAGGTTTCAGCTATCTCTCACCTTCATTCCATAAAGTTTTTTGGTATGTTCTTTCAGGAGGAGAGGGGCTTCCCTGGTGGCTCAGATGGTAAAGAATCAGCCTGCAATGCAAGAGACCCGGAATCAATCCCTGGGTTGGAAAGATCCCCTGGAAAAGGAAATGGCTACCCACTCCAGTATTCTTGCCTGAAGAATTCCATGGACAGAGGAGCCTGGTGGGCTATAGTCCATGGGATTGCAAAGAGTAGGACATGACTGAGGGACTAACACTTTCTTTCTTTCCTCCAGGAAAAAAGAAAAAATTTTAGAACAACTAAAACATATGGTCTCCAGATTAAATCAACTGCATTAAAAATAAGGACAAATAAAAAATAAATCACCTCTACATTTGGCATTTCACTGTCCCTTTACCTGACCCAGATACTATGTGAGTTCTCGTCTTAGCCCTAAAGTGCACTGCACTGTTCATGCCTGATTATCATTTTGATTAAAATTACACCCTTTTCATTGGCAGTACCTCATACCTATCCTGTTTTCATTCAAATTATTTTGTACTTCCTAAAATTTGCAGTTATCAGTACCAAATAAATGAAAAGTTAATTAATTTGACCCCTTCAAAGGCTGGGAGGGGTCAATGACTCAAAATCTAACACTTCTAGATTTACAATTTTGTCAAATAATTTATGGTCAAAATCTATTACTTTATAGAATTCTACAAGCCCCTATTTGTAGAAATCAAAACTGGTCTTGGTAAACTGAATATATCCTAACTGGTAAAGCCTTCTTGATTATGAATTCCTATATGTGCTAAGCACTGGCTGACTCCATGTATGAGAATGAAAATGTTTGGATTATCTTCCAAATTTCAATTGAAAGGATATTCTAAACTAGAATCCATTGCTATTGTGAGACTTAATAGGTAGCTAAAGAAGACAAGCTAAAGTCACACACTGTAAATATTGCCTACCTTCTATTTGACGACAAAATTAGAGAAGAAATGAGGCACAAAGAAATAAGTCCAAATTCACAAAAATCTGTAAAAGTCATTATTTAAGGAAGTATATAGTTCCATGGGTTTCCAACCTTATTGCACATCAGCAACTGGGAAACATATTACAAAATAAAACTAATATCCTGTGCCCTCCCTGTAAAATTCTGATTCAGTAGGTTTGTTGTGGTATCTGAGATTATATACTTTTAATAAATACCTCATTTTTTTTCTGCAGTGTATACATGAACAGATGTTTAAGAATTGATACCGTTGGTATCACTGCAATATAAGAAACGAATGACAATCTAGATCTATTTTTTGTTGTTATTTCTTTCACTATTAGCTTTTTTGTAATCAGTATGGAAAGTGGGTAAATCATCACTTTGCCAACAATGGTGTGTATAGTCAAAACTATGGTTTTTCCAGTAGTCATATATGGATGTAAGAGTTGGACTACAAAGAAGGCTGAGAGCCAAAGAATTGATGCTTTTGAACTGTGTGTTGGAAAAGACTCTTGAGAGTCCCTTGAACTGCAAGGAAATCAAACTAGTCAATCCTAAAGGAAATCAATCTTGAATATTCATTGGAAGGACTAACACTGAAGCTGAAACTCCAATACTCTGGCCACCTTATTCGAGAACTGACTCATTGGGAAAGATGCTGGGAAAGATTGAGGGCAAGAGGAGAAGGGGATGACAGAGGAGGAGATGGTTGGACAGCATCACTGACATAATCAATGGACATGAGTTTGAGCAAACTCTGGGAGATAGTGAAGGACAGGGAAGCCTGACATGCTGCAGTCCATGGGGTCAAAAAGAGTTGGACACAACTTAGTAACTGAATGACAAATCTTACCGAAAGTTTCAAAGTTCAGAACTCCTCATTCTTCCTCAGTTTTGTTACTGTCAAACTGCAATACTGGGCAATTCCGCTGATCTTGTATGTTTCTGTTTTCCCATCTGTTAAGTGATGAGCATGACTGCTTGCCTATTTCACACTTTGGGTGTGTAGCTACATGCCTCAAAGAAAGTGAAGGAGAACAACAGGGTAAATACAGCAAACTGGACATACAGATTTAACTCCACTTTCTCCTATATGACAATAATGACCTTAAGGGTATATTTAAAGGAATTATGTCATAAAAACAAAGGGAATGGCAAAGAAGACAATACTCACAAAGTTTATGCAGAAGGATAAGTGCAAGTGATTTTTCAACACAAGGGAAAGCTGAATCTTCAGTGAGCATTACGGAAAGTTGATATGTAACAAAATTTGTAGGGTAGAAGCTTCAAATGGTTCAGCCTTGAGGGGAGGGGAGCAGAGGTGAAACTGACAATATTTTTTAAAAATGAAGGAGTAGTTGAAAGTTTGTTTAGGATGTAATTAGATCCTCGGATGCCCTTAACTGGAAGGCCACCACTCCCCTCCTCCAGCAGAAGTGCTGCATGCTCAGTTGCTTCAGTTGCGTCTGACTCTTTGCAACACCCCCATGGACTGTAGCCCACCAGGCTCCTCTGTCCATGGGGTTCTCCAGGCAAGAATACTGGAGTGGGTTGCCATGCCCTTCTCCAGGGGAATCTTCCCGACCCAGGGATTGAACTTGTGTCTCCTGCACTGGCAGGTGGGTTCTTTACCACTAGCACCACCTGGGAAGCCTCCAGTAGAAGAATGAAGTTCTGTTCTCTGCAGAGAGCCAAACAGAGCCCCTCAAATTTGAGACATGCCAGATATAGTCAAGGGCGAGGTTACCATATAAAATCAGAGGGATTCGGGAAACATTTCACAAAAATATTGGGAGTCCCTGCTCTAACCTCTGGTTCAGCTACGTAAACACTAACAGTCAAGCTTATATACTCTGGGAAGGTAAATGGGAGGTTCTTCCTACTGAACCGACCAGATCAAGAGACAAGACCTCTGGACCTTGAGGCTCCTCAATTAACTAGCCCACAAAAAACTGGGTTCACCCACAACCACCAAATCTTTCCCAAGTATACAGAGCTTGAAGTCAGTACAAACATCTGCAGAAAGCCTCTACTGCAAAAGGCAGAGACCCAAAGAGTAAATACAACTAGGAAGAACCAGGATTTAGGCAGGAAGATGGAAAGCTTTAAAGAGTGTAATTAGGTCTAACTATGTGTAAAATGTCTGGAGAAGGAAACGGTAACCCACTCCAGTATTCTTGCCTGGAGAATCCCATGGATGGAAAAGCCTGGTAGGCTACAGTCCACAGGGTCGCAGAGAGTCGGACACGACTGAGCGACGGAACGGAACATGTAAAATGTAATTTGTTTACCTAATTATATTCTGACCAACTTGCATTGTAATTCAGAGACAAAAAATTCTAATTCTGAACTGCAAAAATATTCAATAATACAACAAAAATAACGTTAAAAATTCACTATAGTGTATTCCTTGATAAACCCAGTAGTATCTATATACTATCCCACAAAAGATCAGGACTATTGTGATTAGTGAATACAAGCCATAAAACGTTATGAATGAAATGTTTTGTCATACTCAAGGCTAATTTAAATTGAACATGTATTTATTTCATATATGTATACCTTCCTCAAAGAGATCTATCCGCTTCTATGCTTGTCCACTCCCTGTCTTCTTTTCAACAAGCAACCAAAGTGATCCTGCTACAATAAAATCTTGAATCATGTCACTGTACTGCTTAAAACTTTCCCATCTCATTCAGTGTAAAATATAAAAACTGGACAATAGCCTGGAAGCCCCACCTTCTCTCTTCCCACTGCCTCTCTGATGTTCCTGCTCCTTACTCTCTCTCAGCAGCCACACTAGCCTCCTGGAAAAGTGAAAGTGTTAGTCACTCAATCATGTCCAACTCTTTGTGACACTATGGACTGTAGCTGGTCAGGTTCCTCTGTCCATATTGGAGTGGGTAGCCATTCCCTTCTCCAGGGGATCTTCCTGACCCAGAGATCGAGTCTCTTATGTCTCCTGTATTAGTAGGTTAGTTCTTTACCACTAGTGCTACCTGGGAAGCCCCTTCAAAGGCATAGATAATGTCAAAAACTGAAGAACATCAAGAAAAATAAAAAAGCTACAAGCACAGTTTCAAAAATATGATTACTTAAGAAAGCCAGAGCTCAAAGATCTCTGTGCCAGGAAAAGTCACTCTTAACCATGCATCCTTTTAAAAGTATATGAAAACTAAAGTCATGTAACAATCAACAGATAAGTATTAAGATCGAAGTTCATACAAAGTTGATATAAGATGAAAGAAAATTAAAAACCAAAGTAAAATTTCAACCAAAAATGAAAAGGTGCTGGGAAGAAATCCCCAAAGAACAGATAAACACCATAATCTTCTATTTCAGAGTAAATTATAGTACTAATATTACATGATACAAAAAAGCAACAAAAACTAGAAGTGCAATAATTCAGAAGTGAAGTGACAGAATCCAGTTCAGTTCAGTTCAGTCGCTCAGTCGTGTCCGACTCTCCCCGACCCCATGAATCATAGCACGCCAGGCTTCCCTGTCCATCACCAACTCCCGGAGTACACTCAAACTCATGTCCACAGAGTCGGTGATGCCATCCAGCCATCTCATGCTCAGTCGTCCCCTTCTCCTCCCGCCCCCAACCTTTCCCAGCATCAGAGTCTTTTCCAGTGAGTCAACTCATCGCATGAGGTGGCCAAAGTATTGCAGTTTCAGCTTTAGCATCAGTCCCTCCAATGAACATCCAGGATTGATCTCCTTTAGAATGGACTGGTTGGATCTCCTTGCAGTATAAGGGACTCTCAAGAGTCTTCTCCAACACCACAGTTCAAAAGCATTGATTCTTCGGCGATCAGCTTTCTTCACAGTCCAACTCTCACATCCATACATGACCATGGGAAAAACCATAGCCTTGACTAGACGGACCTTGGTTGGCAAAGTAATGTCTCTGCTTTTTAATATACTATCAAGGTTGGTCATAACTTTCCTTCCAAGGAGCAAGCGTCTTTTAATTTCATGGCTGCAATCAGCGTCTGCAGTGATTTTGGAGCCCAAAAAAATAAAGTCTGACACTGTTTCTACTGTTTTGCATCTATTTCCCATGAAGTGATGGGACCAGATGCTATGATCTCCAGAGAAAACAATAAAGAACAAATGTAAATTTAAGAAATGAAAACCAAACTAGAATAAACAATAGCATAAAATACAATAAATAATGCCTAAAAAAAACAGAGGGAAAAGCTTTATAAATAAAAAATCAACAGGGAAAAAATGATTCAATAAAAAGTTGAAAGCAGGCAAAAAAATCCTACATAAAGATAATGAGGCGCAAAACAAATACTAAAACTGTAACTTGGAACACTTACTTGAAATAAAAATTTTAATTATATATGACATAGCATATAGCAGATGTGAAAATATTGCCCTACAATTGCTAACATGAAGAAGTAGTCTGGTAACATCACCAGATTTGAAAGAAACAGAAAAAAATATTTCAGGCACTTGCCTTATAAGGGAAATAAAATTGTATTAGACTTTAAGGCAATCATACTTAAGACAAGAGAAACTGGAATAATATTTAAGATACTCAAGGAAAGAAAAAGTGAGCCAGGGATTTTACATCCTGAAAAATTGACTTGAGTATAAATAGACAATACAGGATGCAAGAACTGTATTAGTCTCATGAACTCTTCCTGAGGAATCTACTAGAGAAAAAGCTTCAGACACCAAAGTATCTAGAGAAGCATCAATGTAATACCAGAGAGTGAGATTAATTAAAATATAATTAATTGTAGAACTAAGACTAAATGAGTGCCAAACAGAAGACAGTATAGTATGAAATGGCTACATGCTCACAGAAGGTAGACATGGTATAACCATTAAAAAAAATGAGGGGGAAAAATGGGAAAAAAATTTAAAATGGTCAACAACATTTTGGATGTGTTATCATTGTTATTTTGAGACAGTGGTGTGTTTGTTGCTGATTAAAGTAAATGATGATATATGTTATCACCCTCCTTGGTCCTTGCAATTCAAGATTCCCAGTGTAAGTGAAAGCAGATACAAATATAATACAAAACAGGGTCAATAAATAATCCTGTGGTTTTGATTTTGACTTGAAAATATCAGTAGGAACTCATAAATATTTCATCTTTAGAAATACGAAGGTTTTAATATTTTTCTCTACTCTATAACAGATTAAATGGCACGGAAATTACTTGCTCCTTTAAAAATTAAAAGCAAAATCACCTAAAATTAGAACATATTTAGACATCAATTCTTTAACTTAAGTATTAATCTAATTAGAGTATATAATTTTTCTTGAATGAGTCATTAGTTTCGGGTATATTTTTAATATGTTAAAATAAAGTTGTTTTTGTTTAATTATCATTTGAAATTATTGTATCTTTAATACATTTTTTGTAATGTAAAAATACAGTGTCTTTTACCTCTAAATATTCTCTTGCCATAATAATATTAGCCTTAAGTTTTTATGAGTTTATGATTTATTCATAAAGAATTACTCAAATTTCCTAAAAAAGATATTATATATTAATAGATTCCTAATTCTGTCCACTAAAGAGCTTCAGAAACAACGGACAGCGTAAGAGCAGAGACATCTCTTAAATCCAGAGTGTGTTCTTGAAATACCATTTCCATTTAAAAGAAACCAGAAAATGTAAGAGATGAATGTATAAGAATTTTTACATACCAAAGACCAAAAATAGCCACCAGAAACATAGGTCATGTTGATACAGTCAGAACTTCAATTTAGGCAGTTTCTACTGGCTAAAAATGGGACAATTTCAACATTTAAAAGACTAATATTTGCAATGGGTTAAAATCTATTAATTATGTCCAAGTCTAGGAATTCATTATGATTTATAAAAGTAAAACTAATTTGATTCTCTTCAGATAATGACAGGAAAGCAATTCAATATTTTGAAAACTAGTAAGTAAAGGGAGAGAATCAAACATATTCTCCCTTTGCTGACAGTGAAAGTCACTCAGTCGTGTCAGACTCTCTGTGACCCCATGAACTATACAGTCCAGGAACTCTCCAGGCCAGGATACTGGAGTAGGTAGCCTTTCCCTTTTCCAGGGGGTCTTCCCAACCCAGGGGTCAACCCAGGTCTCCCTCATTGCAGGGGAATTCTTAACCCAGGTCTCCTGCATTGCAGGAGGTTTCTTTACCAGCTGAGCCACAAGTACTGGAGTGGGTAGCCTATCCCTTCTCCAGCAGATCTTCCTGACCCAGGAATCGAACAGGGGTCTCCTGCATTGTAGGCTGATTCTTTACCAACTAAGCTATCAGGGAAGACCGGATAACTAAATAGTAGATGAAGATAAATGTCATAAAACTATTTCAACTATAAGTAGAAAAGAAATAATAGACACAGAATATCATCATTTTGTATTCCCTAATAAATAAATGTGCCTAGGCTCTGAGCACCTACTGCTATTTATATCTTAAAAAGAGACACAACCAGGCATCTTGTGCTTCCTGATAAAATAACAGAGTAACTTGTAGTTCTGCCGAAAGAATAAAACAGTCTGTTCCAGCTTCTGGATCAAGCTGAACATTTTGATAAGTTCAGAGGACACAGAAACACGTTGAGCCCTTACATGAGCATCCAACTTTAAAAACCCAATCCATGAGAAACGCTATATGTCCAACACCAAGATTCCTTGAATAGAGTTGACCTTTGAACAGCATGGGTTTGAATTGCACAGGTCCACTTACACACAGATATCTTCCACTAACTACTACTACAGTACTACATAATCTGTGGTTGGTTTAATCCAAAATGCAAATACAAGATAACCAATGGTAGATAAAATTATAGTGGATTTTCAACTATGCAGAGGGTTGGCTGTCTTAATCTCATGTTGTTCAAAGGTCCACTATAAATTGTAAGGATAAAAAGAATGAAGGGAAATCTGTAACTTAATGGGAAACTTAAAGAAATCTTAAATTTTTATAAAAACAGGTAAGACTAATCTGTCTAGGATCCACAATTGGGTAATAAAACCAAAAAGAAACCTCCCCCCAAAATGATTACTATGAAAATCAGGACAGCTGTTATTTTGAGGGGGAGGAAGAGGACTGTAATTAGGCAAGGACACAAAGAGGCTTGTAGGGAAGTCTGGAAATTTCTATTTCTTGACCCTAATGCAGTTATTGGAGAAGGCAATGGCAACCCACTCCAGTACTCTTGCCTGGAGAATCCGATGGACGGAGGAGCCTGGTAGGCTGCAGTCCATGGGGTCGTGAAGAGTCAGACATGACTGAGTGACTTCATTTTCACTTTTCACTTTCATGAATTGGAGAAGGAAATGGCAACCCACTGCAGTGTTCTTGCCTGGAGAATCCCAGGGACAGTGGAGCCTGATGGACTGCCGTCTATGGGGTCGCACAGAGTTGGACACGACTGAAGCGACTTAGCAGCAGCAGCAGCAATGAAGTGATAAGGCCTCTCAATAACTCATTAAGCTATAATTTGTTATGTGTGGTTTTCTGAATCTTTATTTCTATAATAAAAATGCTCCAGATGATCAGATTTTAAAAAGTATATAGAATAGCTAAAAAAATTTCCTAGAATAATAAAGAAAATGGATATAACCTACCAGCTACTAACAATCATTATAAACACGGTGATTTTAATACTGTAAGGCAATAGCACTGAACTGAACAGAAAGCCAAGAGATATACAACCACATGGGCACACATATATACAGAGAAACTTAATATCAGAAGAATTAGCATTCAGAATCACGAAAGAAAGGCTGAACTACTTAATAAAAGGTACTGGGAAAACTGGCTATCCATATGGAAAGCTAAACTCCAAGTAGATACTCAAGAGTTCTAGAAACAATAAACAAAATGTATTTCAACCATATATAAATATTTAAATGTAATTTTGTAAGTTTATCATGCTTTGAAAAAATGATAGGAGTACTAAGGAAATTTCTATGATATGGAGATAGTGAAATTTTCTTTAAAAAGCTACTCAAAGAATATAGATAATAAAAATTGTCCATATCAAAGTCAAATACTTTTCCCAGAAAAATACATCATAAATAAAATTCACTAATACGCTAAAGACAGAGAAAATTTGCAATATGTAAAAGCTTAGTGCTCAAGATATAAAATCAATAACTATAAGGCAATATTTTTTAAAAAAAAGAGGTCAAAGCTACAAAGAGGCAAATTACAGGATAATTCACAATGGCAAATAAGGATATGAAAAGATGCTTACTAGGTAAGAGAAACCCAAATAAGACGATAGGTATTGCGAGGGGGCATCAGAGGGCAGACACACTGAAATCATAAGCACAGGAAACTAGTTGATCTGATCACATGGACCACAGCTGAATGTGGTCCACTGGAGAAGGGAATGGCAAACCACTTCAGTACACTTGCCTTGAGAACCCCATGAACAGTATCAAAGAGAAAAATGATAGGATACTGAATGAGGAATTCCCCAGGTCGGTAGGTGCCCAGTATGCTACTGGAGATCAGTGGAGAAGTAACTAACTCTAGAAGGAATAAAGGGACGGAGCAAAAGCAAAACCAATACCCAGTTGTGGATGTGACCGATGACAGAAGCAAGGTCCGGTGCTGTAAAGAGCAATATTGCATAGGAACCTGGAATGTTAGGTCCATGAATCAAGGCAAATTGGAAGTGGTCAAACAGGAGATGGCAAGAGTGAACATAGACATTCTAGGAATCAGTGAATTAAAGTGGACTGGAATGGGTGAATTTAACTCAGATGACCATTATATCGACTACTGTGGGCAGGAATCCCTTAGAAGAAATGGAGTAGCCATCATGGTCAACAAAAGAGTCCGAAATGCAGTACTTGGATGCAATCTTAAAAACAACAGAATGATTTCTGTTCATTTCCAAGGCAAACCATTCAATATTACAGTAATCCAGGCCTATGCCCCAACCAGTAATGCTGAAGAAGCCGAAGTTGAACGGTTCTATGAAGACCTACAAGACCTTTTAGAACTAACACCCAAAAAAGATGTCCTTTTCATTATAGGGGACTGGAATGCAAAAGTAGGAAGTCAAGAAACACCTGGAGTAACAGGCAAATTTGGCCTTGGAGCACGGAATGAAGCAGGGGAAAGGCTAATAGAGTTTTGCCAAGAGAACACACTGGTTATAGCAAACACCCTCTTCCAATAACACAAGAGAAGACTCTACACATGGACATCACCAGATGGTCAACACCAAAATCAGATTGATTATATTCTTTGCAGCCAAAGATGGAGAAGCTCTATACAGTCAGCAAAAACAAGACCAGGAGCTGACTGTGGCTCAGATCATGAACTTCTTATTGCCAAATTCAGACTTAAATTGAAGAAAGTAGGGAAAACCACTAACTTTTCAGATATGACCTAAATCAAATCCCTTATGATTATACAGTGGAAGTAAGAAATAGATTTAAGGGACTAGATCTGATAGATAGAGGCCTGATGAACTCTGGATGGAGGTTCGTGACATTGTACAGGAGACAGGGACCAAGACCATCCCCATGGAAAAGAAATGTGAAAAAGCAAAATGGCTGTCTGAGGAGGCCTTACAAATAGCTGTGAAAAGAAGAGAAGTGAAAAGCAAAGGAGAAAAGGAAAGATATAAGCATCTGAATGCAGAGTTCCAAAGAATAGCAAAGAGAGATAAGAAAGCCTTCCTCAGTGATCAATGCAAAGAAATAGAGGAAAACAACAGAAAAGGAAAAACAAGAGATCTCTTCAAGAAAATTAGAGATTCCAAGGGAAAATTTCATGCAAGGATGGGCTCGATAAAGGACAGAAATGGTATGGACCTAACAGAAGCAGAAGATATTAAGAAGAGGTGGCAAGAATACACAGAAAAAACTGTACAAAAAAGATCTTCACGACCAAGATAGTCATGATAACGTGATCACTGACCTAGAGCCAGATATCTTGGAATGTGAAGTCAAGTGGGCCTTAGAAAGCATCACTAGGAACAAAGCTAGTGGTGGCGATGGAATTCCAGTTGAGCTATTTCAAATCCTGAAAGATGATGCTGTGAAAGTGCTGCACTCAATATGCCAGCAAATTTGGAAAACTCAGCAGTGGCCACAGGACTGGAAGAGGTCAGTCTTCATTCCAATCCCAAAGAAAGGCAATGCCAAAGAATGCTCAAACTACCGCACAGTTGCACTCATCTCACACGCTAGTAAAGTCATGCTCAAAATTCTCCAAGCCAGGCTTCAGCAATATGTGAACCGTGAACTCCCAGATGTTCAAGCAGGTTTTAGAAAAGGCAGAGGCACCAGAGATGAAATTGCCAACATCCGCTGGATCATGGAGAAAGCAAGAGAGTTCCAGAAGAGCATCTATTTCTGCTTCATTGACTATGCCAAAGCCTTTGACTGTGTGGATCACAATAAACTGTGGAAAATTCTGAAAGAGATGGGAATACCAGACCACCTGACCTGCCTCTTGAGAAACCTGTATGCAGGTCAGGAAGCTACAGTCAGAACTGTACATGGAACAACCGACTGGTTCCAAATAGGAAAAGGAGTGCGTCAAGGCTGTATATTGTCACCTTGCTTATTTAACTTGTATGCAAAGTACATCATGAGGAACGCTGGGCTGGAAGAAGCACAAGCTGGAATCAAGATTGCCGGGAGAAATATCAATAACCTCAGATATGCAGATGACACTACCCTTATGGCAGAAAGTGAAGAGGAACTCAAAAGCCTCTTGATGAAAGTGAAAGAGGAGAGTGAAAGGTTGGCTTGAAGCTCAACATTCAGAAAGCTAAGATCATGACATCTGGTCCCATCACTTCATGGGAAATAGATGGAAAAACAGTGGAAACAGTGTCAGACTTTATTTTTTGGGGCTCCAAAATCACTGCAGATGCTGATTGCAGCCATGAAATTAAAAGACTCTTACTCCTTGGAAGGAAAGTTATGACCAACCTTGATAGTATATTAAAAAGCAGAGACATTACTTTGCCAACCAAGGTCCATCTAGTCAAGGCTATGGTTTTTCCCGTGGTCATGTATGGATGTGAGAGTTGGACTGTGAAGAAAGCTGATCGCCAAAGAATTGATGCTTTTGAACTGTGGTGTTGGAGAAGACTCTTGAGAGTCCCTTGTACTGCAAGGAGATCCAATCAGTCCATTCTAGAGGAGATCAATCCTGGGTGTTCGTTGGAAGGACTGATGCTAAAGCTGAAGCTCCAATACTTTGGCCACCTCATGCAACGAGTTGACTCACTGGAAAAGACTCTGATGCTGGGAGGGATTGGGGGCGGGAGGAGAAGGGGACGACTGAGCATGAGATGGCTGGATGGCATCACCGACTCGATGGACATGAGTTTGAGTGATGGACAGGGAGGCCTGGCGTGCTGTGATTTATGGGGTCGTGGAGAGTCGGACATGACTGAGCGACTGAACTGAACTGAACTGAAAGATGCTTACTAGCATTACTAACGGAGAAGGCAATGGCACCCTACTCCAGTACCCTTGTCTGGAAAATCCCATGGATGGAGGAGCCTGGTAGGCTGCAGTCCATGGGGTAGCTAAGAGTCAGACACAACTGAGCGACTTCACTTACACTTTTCACTTTCATGCATTGGCGAAGGAAATGGCAACCCACTCCAGTGTTCTTGCCTGGAGAATCCCAGGGACGGCAGAGCCTGGTGGGCTGCCGTCTATGGGGTCGCACAGGGTCGGACACGACTGAAGTGACTTAGCAGCAGTAGCAGTATTACTAATCTGTGAGAGTACATCTGCATAATATTTCCATATTTGTCTGATTGGGAAAAACAAAAATTTTGACAAGGTATGTCTTGGTAGGGATGTGCTAACACAAGAACTTCTATAGAGAAAGTAAATTAGGACCACCACTCTGTAGATAATCAGACAATTATCCAGCAATAGCTAGCAAATGTTGAAAATATTCATGCCCTCTTAACTCAGTTATTTCTCTTTGAAATGTTTTCCCTAAAGATACCTAATACAGATGCATGAGGTGGGAATTAAAAATTATTCTCATGTATTTTTATAAGCATAAAAAAACAGAAGTCTGTGAATAGGGATTAAATCAATAAAATAATTGTGTTTCACTCAAACAATATAATGTTATATACCAGAAAAATGAAGAAACTAGATCTATATGTATTTTTGTCAGTCTTAAATATATGTGATTGCCAAAGTGATTGTAGTATATGCAAACTCTTACATATAATACAGTAGCATTTATATATATTTTAAGACACACAAATATTAAGAACACAAAGTAGTAAATGTACTTAATTATGGCAGAAAGAGAACATGGAGTTGGACTGGAATAAAAGGAAATTCACCAGTATCTATACTTTCTTGGGAATACAAAATGCTCTGTAGTAAACATCATACAACTGTAAAGTAAAATATGTTTGTGAACCATTTGTCACTTTCCTTATTTTTATAAAAATTTCATTCCATTTAATAAAAAAAACAATCAAGTATGAATTCAGATTCAATACAATAACATTCATAAATGTGTAGGCTTTTATTAATGTTTCATATAGAAGAAAATTACGAAAATAAAAATGACATGATGAAAGACAAAAAGGGTGGGATGATTTGGGAGAATGGCATTGAAACATGTATGTTGTCATATGTGAAACAAATCGCCAGTTCAGGGTCGATGCATGTTACAGGATGCTCGGGGCTGGTGTGCGGGGATGACCCAGAGGGAGCATAAAGGGAGGAGGGAGGTGGAAGGGAGGCTCAGGAAGGGGAATTCATGTACACCCGGGGCGGATTCATGTCAATGTATGGCAAAACCAACCAATATAATATTGTAAAATAATTAGCCTCCAATTAAAAAAAAAAAGAAAGACAAAGACCACTTAATGAAGAAGGCTACCATAAATGCACTAGAAGTTCCAGAAAAGACAGAAGAGGTTGAAATGATATTTGAAGAGGTAATAGCTAAGGATTTTCCATAACTGATACTTTTAAAAAATTAAGTCACAGAGTCAACTATAAATCACAGTAGGTTAAGAAAATAAATCCACATCTAGGTACACAAAAGGAAACTGAGGAAATAAAAAACAGAGAAAAATGTTAAAAAGCAACCTGAGAACAAAGAATACGTTACCTCCAAAAAGCCAAATATTAATAAAGGAAGACTTTTATACAGAAACAATGAAATTACATTCTGTTTAATAATATTTAATATTATAGATTTATTACTTTTAAAAGTGCTAGTATTTCTTTATTTTTTAACTTAGAATTTTGTACCCACAGATGATATTATTCAAACAAAAGATAAAAAGAGACATTTTTGTGGAAAAAACTGAAATTCTTCATTAGAAGACTTGCGCAAAAGAAAATAACAAATGAAGTTCTTCAAAAAATAATACCAGATGAAACTCAGAGATGCAGGAGGAAATTAAAAGTATATACTATATATATACCTGCATATGATATGTATCTTCATTTTGTATATTTGTATTTTATATGTATTCATTGTATACATATTGGTTCATCTCTAGTATCATAGTTTCTATATATAAATATGAAGATATAGTACAGTAACTATAAAGTTAATATATAGTTGAACAGAAATAAAATATGTGACAGAGCTTCCCTGGTAGCTCAAGGGTAAAGATAATCCACCTTCCAATGAAGGAGATGCAAGTTCAATCCCTGGTCTGGGAAGATCCCCTGGAGAAGGAAATGACAACCTAATTCAGTATTCTTGCCTATAAAATCCCATGGACAGAGGAGCCTAGCAGGCTACAGTCCATGGGATAGTAAAAGAGTTAGACGTGATTTATAACTAAACAACAACAACAAAATATATAAAAACATAATTTGGAAATATGCAAGTAGATTTAAAGTATTTTACAGCCCTTGCATTTTCTCAGAAGAGGAAAAAATGCCAATTAATACCAGACATTGGTAAGTGGATGGTGCCTGTGCAGTTTCTCAGGAAAATACTAAAAGAATAGCAAATGAGGGTTTAATTTCCAAACAGCAGAAGGAAATGATTAAGGAATAAAAGCATTTAATCAATTAAGATGAAAGAATGGAGCAAAGAATGTTAAACAGCATGTCCCATAAAACATCTAGTAAGTCAATAGATTTCAACAAATTTGTCAGTAATTACATTAAATGTCAATGAGATGACTGTTCCTATTAAAAAACATAGACTTTCAGGGCAGATTCAATAAAAACAAAACTCATAGTTAAACATTTATCAACAGAATACTGGTTATTCATTTAGGACTGGATTGTCTTAGTTATAGGTTATATCTTTCACTTTTTATGTTCGATGACAAGCTATTTTCAAAGAAGTTTATCGGTTTATATTGTCATCAAGAACATGTGAGAATGCATATTTTTAATATTCTTGCAATCTTTTAATTTTGCTCATTCTGATGAGTGGATAGTTGCATATCATCGTGCTTTAATTTGGATCTCCCTAGTGACTAGTAACTTTATGGGCCAATTCTTGTGATGTGCTTGTTCAAATCACTTTATCTTTTTCATTTGGCTGACAGTCTTGAAAAACTGACTTTTAAGAGTTCTTCATATATTCTGAATATGGGTCCTCTATTGGATCTACATGTTACAAACATTTTTTGCTTTAAACTTGCTTTTTTACTACAATAATGGTATCTTTTGATGGACAGCATTTTAAATTTCAATGTACTTCATTTTATCAGCCTTTTCCTCCATTGTTAATGTTTTCTGTGTCTTTTTAAAGAAGCCCTTCGCTACTGCCTGACGTGCTGTGATTCATGGGGTCGCAAAGAGTCGGACACGACTGAGCGACTGAACTGAACTGAACTGAACTCCCTACTGCCAGGTCATGACATTATCTAGGAGTTACAGTGTTACTTTTCACAGTAGACATACAATTTACTTAAAGTTTATGTTTTTGCTTGTTTGCCTTATGTTTAACACAGGGGTATAATACTAATTTTTCTATTTGTGTGTAAATTGTATCAGTTCAGTTCAGTTCAGTCACTCAGTCGTGTCCGACTCTCCGCGACCCCATGAATCACAGCACGCCAGGCCTCCCTGTCCACCACCAACTCCCGGAGTACACTCAAACTCATGTCCACAGAGTCATTGATGCCATCCAGCCATCTCATTCTCCGTCGTCCCCTTCTCCTCCCGCCCCCAACCTTTCCCAGCATCAGAGTCTTTTCCAGTGAGTCAACTCGTCGCATGAGGTGGCCAAAGTATTGCAGTTTCAGCTTTAGCATCAGTCCCTCCAATGAACATCCAGGATTGATCTCCCTTAGAATGGACTGGTTGGATCTCCTTGCAGTATAAGGGACTCTCAAGAGTCTTCTCCAACACCACAGTTCAAAAGCATCGATTCTTCGGCGATCAGCCTTCTTCACAGTCCAACTCTCACATCCATACATGACCACGGGAAAAACCATTGCCTTGACTAGACGGACCTTGGTTGGCAAAGTAATGTCTCTGCTTTTCAATATACTATCAAGGTTGGTCATAACTTTCCTTCCAAGGAGCAAGCGTCTTTTAATTTCATGGCTGCAATTGTATAGACATCATTAATCTAAAAGACTGTTCTTTACTCACCTTTACAACAAAGATATAACCTTTGTTATAACACATGTATTCACATATGTGTGGGTCTGTTTTTGGACTATCTATTCAACTGATTTATTTCATTTATCTTTGCCTTTCCTGAGGCAGTGCCACATTGTCTTAATTACTGTTGCTTAATAAAGTCTTACAGTCCAGGAAACAGATCTTCTCATCTTGTCTGATTGCTGTAGACAGGACTTCCAATACTAAAACAGAAGTAGGGAGAGTGGGCACCCTTGTTTTGCTCCTAAGCACTTAATAAATTTCCAAATTATGAATTGCTTATTTGTCTTACCGGGAGTTGGTGATGGACAGGGAGGCTTGGTGTGCTGTGAATCATGGGGTCGCGGAGAGTCGGACATGACTGAGCGACTGAACTGATGCATTTTGTTTTAATACAGATCAGTTCAGTTCAGTTCAGTCACTCAGTCATGTCCGACTCTCCGCGACCCCATGAATTACAGCACACCAGGCCTCCCTGTCCATCACCAACCCCCGGAGTACACTCAAACTCATGTCCACAGAGTATGGATGAACATAAAGCTGATATATCTGTATCCATTTTTCATGCCATTTTAAAAGTTCTCTTGATTTTAGATAATTCTTATTTAAACTTTTTCAAAATTTTTCTGCTAACTCAAAGTCTGATGTTAATGATTATAGAAAGAGAATTGTTTAAACTTTTTACCAACTAGGTTCTCCTGACCCAAAGGAAAAGCATGATTTTACTGAATGGTGTAGGCATTTTCTAGTTGCCTAAGTATGCATTTTTTCCATTTCCTCTATGTTTTCTTTCTTCTATCCCCTATCTGTGTTATCTTCCTTGAAGAATTTGGACTGACAGGAGCTGAAGGAGAGAACAGAAATTCACACTGACTTGTGTTTCGCCAACCATCTCCTGAGCAGAGTGAGAAGTAACTGTGATGGTTGGTGCTCAACTGGAAGTTCAGTGCAGTTTTAGTGAACAAGGACTCAAAGGAACAAGATCATCACTGTCTCCAACAGTCTTTGATGTTGCTCACTATACTATATTGATGAATGCCGCATGACTCCCAAATTTGCCCTAATACCTTCACTGCCCTTTCCATTTCTAATGGTATTGTGGATCTCTTTAGGGGATCTTGACTCCATGCTTCTGTCAGACTGACCCTTTTCATAAAACCACATTCATGCATATGACAGTACAATAGGCACTATTAAATAGCTCAGATGACATATCAGAGAGAGATTTTAAAAGGACTGCTAAAGGTAAGAGATATTATTATACATATAAGAGAGAATTCCATTGATCCACAGGACAGAAGTCCTAAAGGAAGCCAGCCTAACCATGAATGCATTCTAACATTTAAACTCAAAAGCTAATCCCATGCAAAATTTTTAAAATGAGAAAATGTCATGGGAAAATTGAGTGAGCCTGCTTTCAGAGACAACAGTACATGTGTGAGCCAGATGACACAATATAAAGGGTGAATGCACACACACACACACACACCCTCACGTTCCTCTACTTTCCACAAATTAAATACTGAAAAGCAATTCACCAAAATATCCCTTGTGGGTTAGGTCAAAGTAACAACACTATGCGAGAGACTTGTGAAAATATTAGAAGGAAGATTTGATATTTTATTGGGTATCAGAATAGTGAAAAGACCCTAGCCATTTGAGCTTCTATTACACCACCACATCATGTAGTAATGCAGGCTAGAATGCATCCACTTATGCGTTTTGGATGATGATTTTCAGATTCCTTATCTACCCCTTGTCCATCATACCATCACTCAAATCCTGCACCGACTCTAAGTTTCCACTGCCCACAAATACCCCTGGCTCTTGACAAAAAAAAAAAAAAACAACCACTTAAAGATATTTAGCCTCATGGGGAGTCATGAAATGCAGCCAACCACACAAGCACATGTGCAGTCCATTAGAAACTGAACAAATGGGCAACTGCTCAGAGCCTCACCTAAGCAAAGCCATGAGTAATAGCTGAAGAAAATACAATTTCAGAGAATGGACTTTAGGAGAATAGATACTTTTAGAGAAAAATTCTGTGAGAATTCTAAAGGAAAATGGGGGAAAACACATGAAATACCATGAATAAGATATAGCAGATTCAAAGGGCCCTAAATATTACTGCCATCTGGGTTTTCATATATTCTACATACACTGCTAATTAAAACCATTTTTTCATTAGAAGCACCTGGGAAATTACCATGCACAATATTTAACTTTTCTTTGTTGTAAATTTTGAAACGTTCAGAAAAGAGTATATTTTTTAACAAAATTGTAAAAATTTTAAAATTTACACCAAGTATATTTGCTTTATTTTGCTGTTTCTTTCATTAATAGTTTCTCTTAAAACTAAAAATAATATACATACTCACATGATTTTTAAGTATCAAATGTTATCAGTGATATAATTTTAATTTGTAAGAACTTTTAAATAATATGCAAATAATATGTTCTGCAAGGATACAAAAGAAGCCACCAATAATACTGCTCTAACAGTGGCCATTAGGCTGGATTTACTTAATCAAGAAGACACAGAGGACCCAGAATGACTTTAAAATCTATGGGGTTTTTTTACAGTAAAAAGGATACAATAGAGGCACCACATCATATGTCATCAAGAAAATGCAACTTTCAATAAGATACCAGTACACATCTTCTGGGCTTCCTTAGTGGCTCGGTAGTGAAAAATCTACCTGCCAGTGTCTGCCAATGCAGGAGACATGGGTTTAATCCCTGTGTCGGGAAGATCCCCTGAAGAAGGGAATGGCAACTCCAGTAGTCTTGCCTGGGAAATCCCATGGACAAAGGAACCTGGTGGGCTACAGTCCATAGGATCGCAAAGTGTTGGACACAACTTAGTGACTAAACAATAACAATACATATACTATAATGACCAAAATCCAGAACACTAACAATACCAAAGGCAGGTGAGGATGTGGTGAAGCAGAAACTCACTTATTGCTGGTGGGAATGCCAAATGGTACAGCCACTTGGGAAGATGGTTTGGTGGTTTCTTACAAGACCAAACATACTCTTACCATACTATTATGCTCCTCAGCATTTACCTAATGGAATAAAAACCTTCCATCCACACAGAAACCTACACATGGATATTTATACCAGCTGTGTTTATAACTGCCAAAATTTGGAAGCAACCAAGGTGCCTTCAGGGGAATGGATAAACTGAAGTAATTAAACAATGAGATATTATCCAGCGTTAAAAACAAACAAAAAGACACGGAGGAAACTTAAACATGTATTACTAAGTGAAAAAATCCACTCTCAAAAGGTTACATACTATATGATTCTAGTGACATGACACTCTAGAAAAAGCAAAACTATGGAGACAGTAAAAAGATCAGACATTGCCAGGGATTGGAAGAGAAGCAAGGAATAGCATATCACAGAGGATTTTTCAGTTCAGTTCAGTTCAGTCGCTCAGTCATGTTCGATTCTTTGCAACCCCATGAATCACAGCACACCAGGCCTCCCTGTCCACCACCAACTCCCAGAGTTCACTCAAACTCATGTCCATCGAGTCGGTGATGCCATCCAGCCATCTCATTCTCTGTCGTGCCCTTCTACTCCTGCCCCCAATCCTTCCCAACATCAGAGTCTTTTCCAGTGAGTCAACTCGTCGCATGAGGTGGCCAAAGTATTGCAGTTTCAGCTTTAGCATCAGACCTTCCAATGAACACCCAGGATTGATCTCCCTTAAAATAGACTGGTTGGATCTCCTTGCAGTCCAAGGACTCTCAAGAGTCTTCTCCAACACCACAGTTCAAAAGCATCAATTCTTCAGCGATCAGCCTTCTTCACAGTCCAACTCTCACATCCATACATGACCACTGGAAAAACCATAGCCTTGACTAGACTGACCTTGGTTGGCAAAGTAATGTCTGCTTTTTAATATATATCTAGGTTGGTCATAACTGAGTAAGCGTCTTTTAATTTCATGGCTGCAATCAGCATCCGCAGTGATTTTGGAGCCCAAAAAATAAAGTCTGACACTGTTTCCACTGTTTTTCCATCTATTTCCCATGAAATGATGGGACCAGCGGATTTTTAGGACAGTGAAAATATTCAGCATGAAACGATAATGGTGGTTGCATCTCGTTATACATTTGTCAAACCACTAGAGTGTTCAACACCAGGATTGAGCTCTAGGGTAAATGACAGACCTTGGGTGATCATGATGTGTCAATGCAGGTTCATGAACCATAACAAATATACCACTCTGGTGGGTGATGTTGATAATGGTGAGGCTATGTATGTGTGTCTAGAGTATATGGCACATAACTGCTCCTTCAATTTTTCAGTGGTGCTAAAACTACTCTTTAGAGAAGGCAATGGCAAGCCACTCCAGTACTCTTGCCTAGAAAATCCCATGGATGGAGGAGCCTGGTAGGCTGCAGTCTGTGGGGTCGCTAAGGGTTGGACACGACTGAGCGACTTCACTTTCACTTTTCACTTTCCACTTTCACACATTGGAGAAGGAAATGGCAACCCACTCCAGTGTTCTTGCCTGGAGAATCCCAGGGACAGGGGAGCCTGGTGGGCTTCCGTCTATGGGGTCACACAGAGTCGGACACGACTGAAGTGACTTAGCAGCAAAACTACTCTTAAAAATGTCATTTTTTAACAATTGGGAGTCAAAAGTTTTTTTAAAAAATCAAGTAGAGCCTGTCTAAATGTCCTACAAGATTCTGATATTCTTTGAATAAAGGTACAATGCCAGAAATTTTTTTAAGCACAATATAGAAAAAGAAATTAAGTAGGGATATGCCTCTCAGCAAAGGCTACCTCACAGCAAGGAACCCAGGGAGTTAGGTATAGGCTCCATTGGCCTCCTTCTCTGAAGGTGCACCTTCTCTCTTGGATCAGGAACCACCAATATCTGCCTGGGACACTTTGGAACCAAAAAGCCTAAAAGCCTAAAACAGGGTCTCAGCTGGGTGTTTGGGTTTGGGGTTTTTTTTGTTTTTGTTTTTGTTTTTTGCTCATTTGTTCAATTTTGCTGGTCATGTGGGTATAATCCTAATATGCAATCAGCCTCAACTGTAGAGCCCTCCCTGGGTTTCACTAAAGCCAGTGACAAATCATCAGTCTCGCTGTTATTAATAAATAATACTCACAAGCTTATATAAACCACTCCAAAACTCACTGGCCTATGTTCACAAAATAACATCAGTGTGTTTCATGCCTTGACCAGGAGTCAATGTAGTACAGAAACATTTCATATTTCAGTAGGATACCTCAGGCTAACTCCAGACTCACCGATTTTGCCTTCACAATACAAGCAGTTTCTTTGTTGAAGAATAAATCAAGTGAATTGACCAATGGAGTGATTTTGCTTTTCTTTTTATACTTTGTTAGGGCTTCCCTGGTGGCTCAGAGGTTAAAGTGCCTGCCTACAATGCGAAAACAAAGGTTTGATCCCTGGGTTGGAAAGATCCCCTGGAGAAGGAAATGGCAAACCACTCCAGTATTCTTGCCTGGAGAATCCCATGAAGGGAGGATCCCATGGAGGGAGGCTACAATCCACAGGGTCACAAAGAGTCAGACACAACTGAGCTACGTCACTTTATACTTTGTTATTGCTTAGAGCTTCAACACTCTAACGGAGTGTTTATAGACACTGTTGGCATGTGCATTAGCAGATACCATCCACTCTGAGTGAAACTGAAAATAAATTGTTCTAAAGGAAATTTATGCAAAATTGTTATGAAAAAGTCTTGCCAGTAGGCCAGACTCCTATGTACTTAGTGATCTCAAGAATAATTAAAAACAAGAAGGGAGAACCAAACTCTATTTTATCAACATTTAATTTCAGTCTTCTCTTTAAGAAAAATCATTCTTAGCACATCAATGAAGCACAGAAGCACTTTATGGCAGATCTTTTAACCCAGAATGCAACAAGGATTCTCTAAAAAGTTTATTATTGGCTTCAATTACTAACTACTGAACATTAGAACAATTAAGCCCCACTCAAAACTCTGACCCTGCCATCTCTCAATTTTTCCTTCATCCATAAACTGAAGCTCAAATTTAAAGTTGCAAATCCTAAGCATGTACACACTGTGCTAAGCTTAATCACTCCGCTGCATCAGACTCTTTGTGGCCTGCCAGGCTCCTCTGTCCATGTCCCCACGTCTTCAATAAGAATACTGGAGTAGGTTGCCATGCCTTCTTCCAGAGGATCTTCCCAAAACAGGGATTTAACCCAGGTCTCCTGCATTGCAGGCGGATTCTTTACCATCTGAGCCACCAGGGAAGCCCAGTATACACACTCTGTTTAGTTCAGTCGCTCAGTCGTGTCCAACTCTTTGCAACCCCATGAGCTGCAGCATGCCAGGCCTAGCTGCCATCACCAACTCCTGGACTTTACCCAAATCCATGTCCACTGAGTCAGTGATGCCATCCAACCCTCTCATCCTCTGTCGTCCCCTTCTTCTCCAGCCTTCAACCTTTCCCAGCATCAGGGTCTTTTCAAATGAGTCATCTCTTCGCATCAGCTGGCCAAAATATTGGAGTTTCAGCTTCAACATCAGTCCTTCCAATGAACACTCAGGACTGATCTCCTTCAGGATAGACTGGTTGGATCTCCCTGCAGTCCAAGGGACTCTCAAGAGTCCTCTCCAACACTACAATTCAAAAGCATCAATTCTTCTGTGCTCAGCTTTCTTTATAGTCCAACTGTTACATCCATACATGACCAGTGGAAAACCATAGCCTTGACTAGACAGACCTTTGTTGACAAAGTAATGTCTCTGCTTTTCAATATGCTGTCTAGGTTGGTCATAACTTTCCTTCCAAGGAGTAAGCGTCTTTCAAATTCATGGCTGCAATCACCATCTGCAGTGATTTTGGAGCGCAAAAAAAAATAAAGTCAGCCACTGTTTCCACTGTTTCTCCATCTATTTGCCACGAAGTGATGAGACAGGTGACATGATCTTAGTTTTCTGAATGTTGAGCTTTAAGCCAACTTTTTCACTCTCCCCTTCACTTTCATCAAGAGGCTTTTTAGTTCTTCTTCACTTTCTGACATAAGGGTGGTGTCATCTGCATATCTGAATTTATTGATATTTCTCCTGGTAATCTTGATTCCAGCTTGTGCTTCCTCCAGCCTAGCATTTTTCATGAATACTCTTCATATAAGCTAAATAGGCAGGGTGACAATATACAGCCTTGATGTACTCCTTTTCCTATTTGGAACCAGTGTTTTGCTCCATACCCAGTTCTAACTGTAGCTTCCTAACGGGCACACAGGTTTCTCAAGAGGCAAGTCAGGCGGTCTGGTACTCCCATCTCTTTCAGAATTTTCCAGAGTTTATTGTGATCCACACAGTCAAAGGCTTTGGCATAGTCAATAAAGCAGAAATAGATGTTTCTCTGGAACTCTCTTGCATTTTCAGTGACCCAGCGAAAATTGGCAATTTGATCTCTGGTTCCTCTGCCTTTTCTAAAACCAGCTTGAACATCTGGAAGTTCACGGTTCATGTATTGCTGAAGCCTGGCTTGGAGAATTTTGAGCATTACTTTACTAGCGTGTGAGATGTGTGCAATTGTGTGGTAGTTTGAGCATTCTTTGGCATTGCCTTTCTTTGTGACTGGAATGAAAATTAACCTTTCCAAGTCCTGTGGCCACTGCTGAGTTTTACAAATTTGCTGACATATTGAATGCAGCACTTTCACAGCATCATCTTTCAGGATTTGAAATAGCTCAACTGGAATTCCATCACTTCCACTAGCTTTGTTCCTAGTGATGCTTTCTAAGGCCCATTTGACTTCACATTCCGGATGTCTGGTTCTAGGTCAGTGATCACACCATCGTGACTATCTTGGTCATGAAGATCTTATTTGTACAGTTCTTCTGTGTATTCTTGCCACCTCTTCTTAATATCTTCTGCTTCTGTTAGATCCATACCATTTCTGTCCTTTATCGAGCCCATCTTTGCATGAAATGTTCCCTTGGTATCTCTAATTTTCTTGAGGAGATCTCTAGTCTTTCCCATTCTGTTGTTTTCCACTATTTCTCTGCATTGATCGCTGAGGAAGGCTTTCTTATCTCTTCTTGTTATTCTTTGAAACTCTGCATTCAGATCGGTATATCTTTCCTTTTCTCATTTGCCTTTTGCTTCTCTTCTTTTCACAGGTATTTGTTGTAAGGCCTCCTCAGACAGCCATTTTGCCTTTTTGCATTTCTTTTTCTTGGTGGTGGTCTTGATTCCTGTCTCCTGTACAATGTCACGAACTTCTGTCCAGAATTCATCAGGGACTCTGTCTGTCAGATCTAGTCCTTTAAATCTATTTCTCATTTCCATTGTATAATCATAAGGGATTTGATTTAGGTCATACCTGAATGGTCTAGTGATTTTCTCCACTTTCTTCAATTTCAGTCTGAATTTGGCAATAAGGAGTTCATGATCTGAGCCACAGTCAGCTCCCGGTCTTGTTTTTGCCTACTGTATAGAGCTTCTCCATCTTTGGCTGCAAAGATATAATCAATCTGATTTCGGTGTTGACCATCTGGTGATGTCCATGTATAGAGTCTTCTCTTGTGTTGTTGGAAGAGGGTGTTTGCTCTGACCAGTGTGTTCTCTTTGCAAAACTCTATTAGCCTTTGCCCTGCTTCATTCCATACTCCAAGGCCAAATTTGCCTGTTACTCCAGGTGTTTCTTGACTTCCTACTTTTGCATTCCAGTCCCCTATAATGAAAAGGACATCTTTTTGGAGTGTTAGTTCTAAAAGGTCTTGTAGGTCTTCATAGAACTGCCGGGAGCCAGCGAGGGAAATCCTACCCGTGGCAAAGGTCAACTGGGGAAGAGGCCTGACGGGCAAAGGCTAATCAGGACTCGAGGAGCCCCCTGGACCTACCTGAGCATCTACCCCAAAGAAAACCGGAATCTGACTGATTTACTATCTTACGCCTCTTACCAAGTCCTCTAATACTTATGGGGGTTTCCCCCCAACCACCTTTCTCTGAAAACATTAATTCAGAACTGTAGTTTAAAAGTTCTCCTCGGCTTAATAGGAGTGTTCCAATCCAAGCCCCTCTGATAGCTTTCTAACTTGCATGACAAGTTTGTCCGGGCTCTTACAACTATGAGTGTGACTGTTTATAGCCTCCCAGCCATGCAAGGACAGAAAGTCTGATATTCTAAAATACAGAAATCTGTTGAAGAAGTTAAAATCATTAGAATAGTACTAAAAGAGATTTCATTGTTGAATCAATGCTTGCTGCAAAGTTTCCTGTATCTGTTGTATCCTTGGAAATATATTAATCACATATAGAGAATATAAGTAGTAGCCTTTGATTTAACCACATCAGATCTTAAGTTAATAAATTCCTTTCTTGTAGCTCACTACACCTGTACCTTATAGGAATGTAACCTTGTCATGTGTATAGCACCTGACTTTAGGAAAATCAACTTAAAAGAATATAAGCCTTTTTCTAGCTAACTAACCTTTGTTAGGAGAGAGGGCCATAAACTGTTAGCAGGCCACCTGGCCAGAAGATGATGTAAACCACCCAAAACTTTTGTATATCACGAGACATACAAAAATGAGCCCTGATCCTGATAAGGGTCAAGACTGCTGACCCCGCGTGATTTTGGCGTGACTCTATACCTCTCTTTCTCTGTTTTTTATGTGCACAACTTAGGGTATAAAAGCAGCACTGGAAAATAAAGTTTTGGGCCTTGCTCACTGAAGCTTGGTCTCCCCGTGTCGTTCTTTCTCTTTTTCCGTCCTTTTCTCTATTCCCCTTTTTCTGGTTGAGATCCTTGGAGCGCTGGGCCCTCTGAGTTTACTTATCTGCCTGGGCTTCTAAGACCCACTCGAGGGGGTGCCCTGGTGGGGTACCTCAAGTGATTCGAGAGGGCGCCTGCGGCCTACGTAAACAGAGCAAGCCCCGTGCTGGGGTTTTATTGGTTTCCAGCGTAAACCAAGGAATCATCAGCCCCTGTCTCTCTCTCTCTCTTTCTCTCTCTCTCTCTGACGCCGACGCCATTCATCCCGAGGATACCCTGGGTCATATCGGGGCTGGACCCCGATATAGAACCATTCAACTTCAGCTTCTTCAGCGTTACTAGTTGGGGCATAGTCTTGGATTACTGTAATATTGAATCGTTTGCCTTGGAAATGAACAGAAATCATTCTGTCATTTTTGAGACTGCATCCAAGTACTGCATTTTGGACTCTTTTGTTGACCATGATGGCTACTCCATTTCTTTGGTCATCTGAGTTAAATTCACCCATTCCAGTCCATTGTAGTTCACTGATTCCTAGAATGTTGACATTCACTCTTGCCATCTCCTGTTTGACCACTTCCAATTTGCCTTGATTCATGGACCCAACATTCCAGGTTCCTATGCAATATTTCACTTTACAGCATTGGACCTTGCTTCTATCACCATTCACATCCACAACTGGGTATTGTTTTTGCTTTGGCTCCATCCCTTCATTCTTTCTGGATTAATTTCTCCACTGATCTCCATTAGCCACAAATTCTAAGAGATCGTAAATGTCACGATGACAGAGAGAACCTTTGGGAAAAACAATAATGCTAAGACTTACTCACCTATAGCCATTGATCCATACCTTCTAGGACACCCCAGCAGGTATTTCAATGCCAAGCTCCCCTAGCACCTTGAAAGGTCCCAAATGAACCAGAGATTGTACCCTGGGTACAACCCAGGGTTTCCACCCACCTGGAGAGAGGCCAGGCAGTTTCAGTGGAACTGCAGCCTGCACCTTCCCAACTAAATAAATGTACTTGGAGCAAGAGGCTAATGGTCCAGGTCAAGATATTCCATTAACCCAAAAAGAGAGGTTCTGAGACTAAATGGTGAAAAGTTATAGCATGCAGGACCTCTTGTGCAAAGGAAAGGCAGTGTGGGAGGGCAAGAGAGCATCTGTCCTCAGACATGTCAACAGAAAACCTTTTTTTACTAAAAGAAGACTCCATTCAAGATGAAACATAACTGAAAAATATCAAACTGCCTTCTGATTCCAGTATAATAGCTTGCCAGGAGCATAATTTTCTCAAATTGCATCCATTTTTATGACTAAGTAGGGCACTTGGCAGCAGTTCTAAATGATTCCCAGGACTAAGTACAGTGGCTGCTTCTTCTGTGCAAAAGTATCTTCCTTTAATGCAGCCAGCAGTATATTCTTCTAACTTTATTGTATCCCTCCATCCAACCTCATCCCCTGCCAATAGGTCCTGAAGGCCCCAGGAAAGCTGCTACCTAGTTCTGGAAATGTTACTTCTTTACCTCAGTGGTCCAGCAGCTAGGTCACATGAGTAGTTAGATTGACTATCTGCTCTATTCTCAATAAACAAGCAGCATCCATTCCTAAGTAGCCTGGCTTTCACTCACTGCAAATGAACTAAATGAGGCTGCAGAGCCCAGAAAATAAAACTCAGTGCTTTACACTCACAATAACTTGATCACCTTCTTGTCACTGTTGTTCAGTCAATAAGTCATGCCCAACTCTTCGAGACCCCATGAACTGCAGCATGCCAGGTCTCCCTGTCCACTATCTCCCAGAGTTTGCTCAAATTCATGTCCATGGAGTTGGTTACACCATCCAACCATCTCATGCTCTGCTGCCCTCTTCTCCTTCTGCCTTCAATCTTTCCCGGCATCAGAGCCTTTTCCAATGAGTCAGCTCTTCACATCAGGTGGTCAAAGGATTGGAGCTTTAGCTTCAGCATCAGTCCTTCAAATGAATATTCAAGGTTGATTCTTTAGGATTGACTGGTTTGATCTCTTTGCTATCCAAGGGACTTTCAAGAGTCTTCTCCAGCATCCCAGTTCAAAAGCATCAATTCTTCAGCACTCAGCCTTCTATAAGGTCCAGCTCTCACATCCATACATGACTACTGGAAAAACCATAGCTTTAACTATACAGATTCTATCGGCAAAGTGATGTCTCTGCTTTTAATACACTGTCTAGGTTTCTCATAGCTTTCCTTCCAAGGAGCAAGCTTTTTTTAAATTTCATGGCTGCAGTCACTGTCCACAGTGATTTTGGAGCCCAAGAAAATAAAATCTGTCACTGTTTCCACTTTTTTCCCTTCTATTTGCCACGTAGTGGTGAGGCTGGATGCCAGGATCTCAGTTTTTTCAATGTTGAGCTTTAAGCCAGCTTAATAACTAGTGTCTATTCTCCTCACCAAACCCTATCAGATATAACATGTGAGCTAATTTTCTTGTCCTGTAATTTGTCTAAACACTAAAAAAAGAAAGAAAGCAAAATTTGATATTTAGTGGACTTTCAATAGTAGGTGACAATGCAATTTTTCAACAAACTAACAAATCCTCTCTCCCTCTTATTGACAGTGACAGAAAACAACAGATACCAGGATCTACACTTCAATTGTTTTTTCTTTGTTGTTGGCTGTTAATGAGGAATGTTTTGGAGTTAAACTCTAATGCGAAAAATTTTATTAGTCAAAATTATTTATTTCCCATAAAGGAAAAGTAATTCAATGTTGAGCAAGAAAACAGAGTGATGAAAACTTCAAATTGTTCCTGTATTCATCTTCTGCAGATGCTGTAACAAATTACAACAAACTTAGGCGTTTAACACATTTTAAGTGTGTTCTCTCACAGATCCGGATGCTAAAGGTCTGAGAAAAAGGTGTGAATGGGGATGTGTAACCTCTGAGGACTCTATGGGAGAATCTGCTCTTTGCCTCTCCCAGCTTCTGCTGGCTACTGTCATCCTTGGCTTTCCTTGCCTTGGGCCTTGATCACTTGGGTTTCTTCCTCTGAGGTCATGTTGTTTCAGTATTTTTGTGTCTGTTCTGCATGTCTGTCTCAAAATTCCTCTGCCTGTCTCTTATAAGGATATACATGATTACATTTCACATCCACCAAAATAATCCAGATGATGCCTTCTTTCAAGTTCCTGAATTTAATAAGTTCTTTTACCACATAAGGTAATATTGAATGAAACTGGGAAATAGAACATGACATATCTTTTGAGGGGCTAGCATGTAGCCCACTCTAGTCAACCCTCAAATGACCCCTTAATTCCTTTTATAGTCTTACTTTTGAAACAGAAATATCTATAGTTATTTTGTCATCCCATCACTGTATTTTGGAAACAGTTTAACTGTGGAAAATTCTTGAAGAGAATTTATCTGCCTCCTAAGAAACCTGTATGCGAGTCAAGAAGCCACAGTTAGAACTGCACATGGAACAACAGACTGGTTCAAAATTGGCAAAGAAGTACATCAAGGCTGTATATCGGACCCTGCTTATGGTAGCTCAGCTGGTAAAGAATCTGCCTGCAATGCAGAAGACCCTGGTTTAATTTCTGGGTCAGGAAGATCCACTAGAGAAGGGATAGGCTACTGACTCCAGTATTCTTGGGCTTCTTTAGTGGCTCAGTTGGTAAAGAATCCTCCTGCAATGCGGGAGACCTGGGTTTGATCCCTGGGTCAGGAAGATTCCCTTTGGAAGGGAATAGCTACCCACTCCAGTATTCTGGCCTGGAGAATTCTATGGACTGTTTAGTCTATGGGGTCACAAAGAGTCAGACACGACTGAGAGAATTTCACTTTTATTTAACTAATATGCAGAGTACATCATGTGAGATGTTGGGCTGGATGAATCACAAACTGGAATCAAGATTGATGGGAGAAATATCAATACCCTCAGATATGCAGATGATACCACTCTAATGGCAGAAAGAGAAGAGGAACTAAAGAGCCTCTTGATGAAAGTTGAAGAGGAGAGTGAAAAAGATGGCTGAAAACTCAACATTCAAAAAACTAAGATCATGGTGTCCTATCACTTCATGGCAAATAGAAGGTGAAAAAGTGGAAACAGTGACAGATTTTATTTTCTTGGGCTCTAAAATCACTGTGGATGGTGACTTCAGCCATGAAATTAAAAGATACTTGCTCCTTGGGGGAAAAATTATGACAAACCTAGACACCAAATTAAAAGCAGAGGCACTGCTTTGCCAACAAAGTCTGTATATTTAAAGCTATGATTTTTCCAGTAGTCATGTATGGGTGTGAGAGTTGGACCATAAAGAAGGCTGAGTGCTGAAGAACTGATGCTTTCAAATTCTGGTGCTGGAGAAGACTCCTGAGAATCCCTTGGAGAGAGATCAAGCCAGTCAATCCTAAAGGAAATCAACCTTGAATATTCATTGGAAGAACTAATGCTGAAGCTGAAACCCCAGTGCTTTGGTCACCTAATGTGAAGAGCCAGCTCACTGGAAAAGACTGAAACCCCAGTGCTTTGGTCACCTAATGTGAAGAGCCAGCTCACTGGAAAAGACTCTGATGCTGGGAAAGATTGAGGGCAGGAGGAGAAAGGCACAACAGACAATGAGATGGTTGGATGGAATCACCGACTCAATGGACATGAATTTGAGCAAACTCTGGAAAATAGTGTAGGACAGGGAAGCCTGGCATGCTGCAGTCCATGTGGTCATGAACAGTCAGATAGGACTTAGCAACTGAACAACAACAAAAACTTGTTTTCTAGTTTCACAGGTCTACTTATGGAAAGAAATATTGCTCCAGGATGCACCATACCCAGAGTCTCACCGGTACGTTATTTAGATTATGTAGATTACTAGATTTGAAGCTTTATTTAGCAACAATATTTAGGTAAGATTTTTGGACTTGGAATTGATGCTAAAATGAGTTGACTCTTTTGGGGATGTTGGGATGTGGTGAATGTATTTTGCCTATGGGACGAACATGATTTGGGGGCAAACAAGTGGACAGAATACAATCAGCTAAATTGGTCCCAAAGATATGTCTAACCCTAAGAACCCATGAATAGTGCCTTAAATGGCAGAAGATGTGATTAATGATCTTGAGAGGAGTTTATTACAGATTATTGTCCAAATAGACCCAACATACAATCATACACACTCTCTTAAGAAAAAGGCAGAGGTTTTGACCCAGACATATAGAGGAGAAGCCACACGAAGAGAGGAGCAATATGATCATGGAGGCAGAGACTGGATTGATGCAGCTACAAGCAAGAAGCATTAGGCAAGAGTCACCAAAAGCTGAAGGAATGGATTCTACCCTAGAGTGTTCAGAGGAGAACAGCCCTACCAAAAGCTTGTTTTCAGAATTCCAGTCTCCAAAACTGTGACAGAATACATTCTGTTTTTTCTAGAGATTAAGTTTGTGGTAATTAGTTAGAGCATCTCTGGGAAATACTACAGTTCCCAAAATATAATAAAGTAATACAGTACACAAAGTGCTCTGGTAACCCTGTTAAAATAAATCCAGATTTGGAGGGAAAAAAATTAATAGCCAAAGGATTTGTATTTCTGCCTCCTAGAGGGGGATGGGGGAAAGTAGGTACAGACTCATTTGTCCTAGTTCAAACAGATTTTTAAGTACAAAAGATTATTGCTATTTAGTTGGAGTTTGTTTCTATTTGTTGAAGTTATATGAGAGTTTCAAGAATCAAAAAATGCTTTTAAAATTACTATATCATTAAATTTCCATAGCTAATCAATTTCTCCTAATAATACTCAGTTTTTTACCCAAAAGACAACCTGTGGCTACACTGATATTCACTTGAGTGCTGTGTTTCTAACATTCTATAATGCCAGACTCTAGCAATTCAAATCATCCCGATAGTATTTTCTGTTCACTGCTATAGATTTTCAACATAAAATGTTCCAATCAGATAGTGCTATCACAAAATAAGTGAGAGAAACTGTAATACGGCTGTCTTCTTAATAAAAGAGAGGAAGGAAAATTCTAGTATTTATCTTAATGTGTTCAACAATTTAAAATCCTCTAAACCCATTTCATTTTTATTCATCAAGCTCACAAAAAAGGAAATTTTCTTAAAAGTCAAGAAAAATTGTGAAAGAAATAACAATTCACTTTACAGCCTCTTTCAACTTATAACTGTGTTTCAAAACTTTTAAATAGATCTAAATTTTATTACACTAGGTTTGATCTAGAGATCATCTAACAATCATTTTCTGCCTTTCATAGATTTCAAGGAATGTGCTTGCTAACCTCAGCTTTAAAGTATTATAACATTTCAGATATATCTTGGCTTCCATAACTCATTAGACCTGTCCACTGGAGAAGTAAATAGCCTAATTTTGCTTTTCATTTTTCTTAAATGCTCAGTGCTTCAAATATGGTATTAGATATTAAAGAGTTAATTTAATATTGAGAAAATATTTATGAAATGACAAATTATACTCTAAGAGTACCAGAGCTCATTGACTCGCAAGGTCAAGGCTAACTAGAAGCTCTGAGAGACCTTTCTGTTTTGCTACCACCCACCTCAGGCATATGGCACTCTGGTCCTACAGGAAGTAGAAAAGCTTTTAAGGTGCCCTCCCCTACCAACACATAAACAAACAGACTACCAGACTTGAGGTTCAGACAATGGGAATGGGGATAGTTAAGAGCCTAGAGGTCTAAGCAAAACTGCTGAGGGCCATGAATAGAAATACTGGGAGCAGCTGGCAGAAGTGAGGAGTTAGTACCTGAGTTTCTGGGTGTGTCAGTAAATAGGGACCAAGCAGGGCATGTTCTCTTGGCAAAACTCTGTTAGCCTTTGTCATGCTTCATTTTGTACTCCAAAGTCAAACTTGAGTGCAACTGTGTGGTAGTTGTTCAAACTACCACACTAAAATGCTAGCAAAGTAATGCTCAAAATTCTTCAAGCCAGACTTCAACAATAACTGAACCAAGAACTTCCAGATGTACCAGCGGGATTTAGAAAAGGCAGAGGAATGAGAGATCAAATTGCCAACATACAATGGATTATAGAAAAAGCTAGAGAATTCCAGAAAAATATCAACTTCTGCTTCATTGACTACGCTACCTGTGACTGTGTGGATCACAAAAAAACTGTGGAAAATTCTTAAACAGATGGGACTATCAAACCACCTTACCTGCCTCCTGAAAAACCTGTATGCAGATCAAGTAGCAACAGTTAGAACCAGACATGGACCAACGGATTGGTTCCAAATTGGGAAAGGAATATGTCAAGGCTGTATATTGTCACCCTGCTTATTTAACTTACATGCAGAGTACATCATGAGAAATACTGGGCTGGATGAAGGACAAGCTAGAATCAAGATGGATGGGAGAAATATCAATAACCTCAGATACACAGATGACATCACCCTTATGGCAGAAAGTAAAGAGAAATTAACAAGCCTCTTGATGAATGTGAAAGAGGAGAGTGAAAAAACCTGGCTTAAAACTCAGCATTCAAAAGAACAAAGATCATGGCATCCAGTCTAATCACTTTATGGCAAAGAGAAATTACTTTATGGGGAAACAATAGAAGCAATGACAAACTTTATTATCTTGGGCTTCAAAATCACTGTGGACTGTGAATACAACCATGAAATTAAAAGACACTTGCTCCTTGGAAGAAAAGCAATGACAAATCTAGACAGCATATTAAAAATCAGATATTATTTTGCCTACAAAGGTCCATATAGTTAAAGCCATGATTTTTCCAGTAGACATTGTATGGATGTGAGAGTCAGACCACAAAGAAGGCTGAGAGCCAAAGAATTGATGCTGTGGACCTAGAGAAGACTCTTGACTTGGACTGCAAGAAGATCAAACCAGTCAATCCTAAAGGAAATCAACTCTGAATACTCATTGGAAGAAATAATGCTGAAGCCGAAGCTCCAATACTTTGGCCACCTGATTAAAGAGCCAACTCATTAGAAGAGACCCTGATGCTGGGAAAGATAAAGGCAGGAAGAGAAGGGGGACGAAGAGGATGAGATGGTTGGATGACATCTTCAACTCAATGGACATGAGTCTGAGCAAATTCAGGGAGACGGTGAAGGACAGGGAAGCCTGGCATGCTGCAGTACATGGGGTCACAAAAAGTCGGACACAACTGAGTAACTGAATAACAACAACATGGCACACAGTCAGATCAGATTAGCAGACCAGGAAAGGGTAAAGTCACCCAGGGTAACCACAAGCCCCATAATACAGGTGCACACTGATCCCTGAACAGTGTAAGATGAACCTGAGACTTATTCCAATACCAAACACTTAATGAGGAATAGGATATTTGCATGGTCTTAAGAAGAATTGATGTTTTTGAACTGTGGTGCTGGAGAAGACTCTTAAGAGTCCCTTGGACTGCAAGGAGATCCAACTAATCAATTCTAAAGGAGATCAATCCTGGGTGTTCATTGGAAGGTCTGATGCTAAAGCTGAAACTCCAATACTTTGGCCACCTCATGCGACGAGTTGACTCACTGGAAAAGACTCTGATGCTGGGAGGGATTGGGGGCAGGAGGAGAAGGGGATGACAGAGAATGAGATGGCTGGATGGCATCACCGACTCAATGGACATGAGTTTCAGTGAACTCCAGGAGTTGGTGATTAACAGGGAGGCCTGGCGTGCTGTGATTCATGGGGTCGCAAAGAGTCAGACACGACTGAGCGACTGAACTGAACTGAAGGAGAGATAAGAAAGCCTTCCTCAGCGATCAATGCAAAGAAATTGAGGAAAACAACAGAATGGGAAAGACTAGAGATCTCTTCAAGAAAATTAGAGATACCAAGGGAACAATTCATGCAAAGATGGGCTCGATAAAGGACAGAAATGGTATGGACCTAACAGAAGCAGAAGATATTAAGAAGAGGTGGCAAGAATACACAGGAGAACTGTACAAAAAAGAGCTTCATGACCCAGATAATCACGATGGTGTGATCACTCACCTAGAGCCAGACATCCTGGAATGTGAAGTCAAGTGGGCCTTAGAAAGCATTCCTACAAACAAAGCTAGTGGAGGTGATGGAATTCCAGTTGTGCTATTTCAAATCCTGAAAGATGATGCTCTGAAAGTGCTGCACTCAATATACCAGCAAATTTGGAAAACTCAGCAGTGGCCACAGGACAGGAAAAAGTCAGTTTTCATTCCAATCCCAAAAGAAGGCCATGCCAAAGAGTGTTCAAACTACTGCATAATTGCACTCATTTCACACGCTTATAAAGTAATGCTCAAAATTCTCAAAGCCAGGCTTCAGCAATATGTGAACCATGAACTTCCAGATGTTCAAGCTGGTTTTAGAAAAGGCAAAGGAACCAGAGATAAAATTGCCAACACCTGCTGGATCATTGAAAGAGCACGAGAGTTCCAGAAAAACATCTACTTCTGCTTTATTGACTATGCTAAAGCCTTTGACTGTGTGGATCACAATAAACTGTGGAAAATTCTGAAAGAGATGGGAAAACCAAACCACCTGACCTGCCTCTTGAGAAACCTGTATGCAGGTCAGGAAGCAACAGTTAGAACTGGACATGGAACAACAGACTGGTTCCAAATAGGAAAAGGCGTATGTCAAGGCTGTACATTGTCAACCTGCTTATTTAACTTATATGCAGAGTACATTACGAGAAACGCTGGGCTGGAAGAAGCACAAGCTGGAATCAAGATTGCTGGGAGAAATATCAATAACCTCAGATATGCAGATGACACACCCTTATGGCAGAAAGTGAAGAGGAACTAAAAAGCCTCTTGATGAAACTGAAAGAGGACAGTGAAATAGGTGGCTTAAAACTCAACATTCAGAAAACTAAGATCATGGCATCTGGTCCCATCACTTCATGGCAAATAGATGGGGAAGCAGTGGAAACAGTGGCTGACTTTATTTTTGGGGGCTCCAAAATCACTGCAGATGCTGATTGCAGCCATGAAATTAAAAGACGCTTACTCCTTGGAAGGTTAGTTATGACCAACCTAGATAGCATATTAAAAAGCAGAGATATTACTTTGCCAACAAAGGTCTGTCTAGTCAAGGTTATGATTTTTCCCTTGGTCATGTATGGATGTGAGAGTTGGACTGTGAATAAAGCTGATCGCCAAAGAATTGATGTTTTTGAACTGTGGTGTTGGAGAAGACTCTTGAGAGTCTCTTGGACTGAAAGGAGATCCAACCAGTCCATCCTAAAGGAGATCAGTCCTGGGTGTTCATTGGAAGGTCTGATGCTAAAGCTGAAACTCCAATACTTTGGCCACATTATGCGAAGAGTTGACTCATTGGGAAAGACCCTGATGCTGGGAGGGATTGGAGGCAGGAGGAGATGGGGACGACAGAGAATGAGATGGCTGGATGGTATCACCAACTCGATGGACATGAGTTTGAGTGAACTCCGGGAGTTGGTGATGGACAGGGAGGCCTGGCGTGCTGTGATTCATGGGGTCGCAAAGAGTCAGACATGACTGAGCAACTGATCTGAACTGAATGTCACCTCACAGACAGTTTACTGGTTGCAGGGCTTGGATAGAATGTAATTATACTATGAATAAATCAAGTGATCAAAATTATCATCACCTGTAACTAATAGGGGATATGTGTAACTTATTGTATGCAATACCCTGAGAAAGATGTATCACCGATCCAGGATCATAGCAAAGAATTAGAAAATGTTTCTAAGGCAGTATTGAAAATAGCACCACTAAGTTATAAAATATATTTAGCAAATAAATGTCAGTTTTTATATCATAAAAATATCTGGTTTTATATCATAAAAGTGTCAGTTTTCCTCAAATTGATTTATAAACTTAATGTATCTCCAATCAGAATTCCAATGAGGCTTTTCATAGAATTAGAAATATTGGTTGCAAAATTTCTAAGGAAGATTGAAGAGCCAAGAATAACACTTCAGAAGAAAAGGAAGGCGATTTGCTCCCACTGTATGTATCAGTTCAGTTCAGTCGCTCAGTCGTGTCCGACTCTTTGTGACCCCATGAACCACAGCACGCCAGGCATCCCTGTCCATCACCAACTCCCGGACTCATTATAATGCTATACCAAAAAGGCAGTGTGGCATTATCATAAGGAAAGAAAGAAAAACTAACCAATAGAAAAGAACAGAAACCAAAAATAAGTCCACACCATATAAGAAATTTTGATGGGCAGTGAAGTGACTTAGCAGCAGCAGCAGCAGAGGTAATATGGCCAATCAGTGGAGAAAGAACAACTATGTAACAAAAGAAGCTAAAACATGATTACTCATATACAAAATTTAAAAGAGATTTATATTTCATGCCATTTATATAATCATAAAAGGCATAAAACATTAATGTGGAAAGCAAAACCTTAAAACTAGAAGATAATACAAGTTAATATTTTTCTGCCCTTAGGGTATGAAAGGACAGCTTCAGAAAGAAAATTTCCAAATGGTAACAAAAAAGTACTGATATATTTGATTATATTAATATTAGAACTTCCATTCATAAAAGATACATTAATAAAAGAAAAAGCCAAACTAAAACTCGGAGATAAACTTGACAAAGGATTAATAATAAAAATATATAAAGAATCTCTAGAAACCAATAAGAAAAAACACAAAACATACAAATAAGAAAGATACAAACATGTTTATAGAAGAAGAAACACCCACTGAAGGATAAACACAGGCATAATGAAACATCATTTTAAATCCATTTGATTGGAGGAAAAAAACAAGAAATCTGACAATTTGAAATACTGGAAACAATGGAGATTAATGTGATGATGACACTCAAAAAACAATTTGCATTATCTTGTTAAGTCACACATGGCTTCCCAGGTGGTGCGAGTGGTAAAGAACCTGCCTACCAATGCAGGAGACATAAGAGATGTGGGTTCGATCTCTGGGTTGGGAGGATCTCCTGGAGAAGGGCATGGCAACTCACTTCAGTAGAGTTGCCTGGAGAATCCCATGGACAGAGGAACCTGACAGGCTACAATCCACAGGGTCACACAGATGTGACTGAAGCAACTTAGGACACAGCACATAAAGTCACATATAATGATATTCTATGACTCAGTAATTTGCACAAGAGAAACTCGGGCTAATATGTATAGAAATAGTGTTCATAATGTTAAAATACTGGAAAAATATGTTAAATACCCATCCATAAACAAATAAATAAACTGTGGTACATATAACAATTTAATGTTATACAAAATAAGAATGAAAAAGACACAACTACAGGCACTTTGCCAAAGGTCCGTATAGTCAAAGCTCTGTTTTTTCCAGTAGTCATGTACGGATGTGAGGGTTGGACTATAAACTAAGCATCAGAGTTGACACTTTCGAACTGTGGTGCTGGAGAAGGTTCTTCAGAGTCCCTTGGACAGCAAGGAAATCAAACCAGTCAATCCTAAAGGAAATCAACCCTGAATATTTATTAGAAGGATTGATGTTGAAGCTGAAGCTCCAATTCTTTGGCCACCTGCTCAAAAGAGGGAACTCACTGGAAAAGACCCTGATGCTGGTAAAGACTGAAGGCAGGAGGGGAAGTGGGTGGCAGAGGATGAGATGGTTAGATGGTATCCAACTCAGTGGACACGGAATTTGAGCAAACTCTGGGAGATACTGAAGGACAGAGGAGCCTGGCATGCTATAGTTCACGGAATCTCAAAAAGCCAGACAGTACTTAACAACTGAACAACAGGCAACAACAGGAATGAATGACAAAACAGGGACAAAATGGCATTTCCCAGAATGCAATATAGAGTGGTGAAGTCCTTAGAGTTTTTATTATTACTCTTTTATTAGGTCAAAAGCAAAGTACGTGAACATTGGTTGCTTTTTTTTTGGTTTTTGTTTTGTTTTCCACTTTATTTCTTATTAATTTTTATTGGAGTATAGTTGATTTACAATGTTGTTTAGTTTCTGCTGTACAGCAAAGGTCATCAGTTATATATTGTTTACATATATGAACAATATGTTTTTTAGGCATATAAATACATGGGAAATTTCATGAAAGGCAAAGGATAACAAAATTTAGGATAGTATATATGTCTGTGGAAAGACAACTGAAGAGGGACACAGAAATAAATTTAAGGTATTGATTTCTAGTTCTTCATTCAGTTCAGTTCAGTCGCTCAGTCGTGTCCGACTCTTTGCGACCCCATGAATCACAGCACGCCAGGCCTCCCTGTCCATCACCAAATCCCGGAGTTCACTCAAACTCATGTCCATTGAGTCGGTGATGCCATCCAGCCATCTCATTCTCTGTCGTCCCCTTTTCCTCCTGCCCCCAATCCCTCCCAGCATCAGAGTCTTTTCCAGTGAGTCAACTCTTCCCATAAGGTGGCCAAAGTATTGGAGTTTCAGCTTTAGCATCAGTCCTTCCAGTGAACACCCAGGACTGATCTCCTTTAGGATGGACTGGTTGGATCTCCTTGCAGTCCAAGGGACTCTCAAGGGTCTTCTCCAACACCACAGTTCAAAAGCATCAATTCTTCAGCAATCAGCTTTCTTCACAGTCCAACTCTCACATTGGGGGCAAGACAGTGTCATACATAAATTAATGATGATAATGTGTCATCAACCAAGGATTGCTATAATTAATAAAATTTTGTTCACCAGAGATTTGTTTTTTTAAGTCCTCTAAAGGTCTCACAACATCCAGGGTACTCTGTTCATCCCTATTCAAGATTAATTGCTTTAAGAGAGTCTTTTGCTCTTTTCCTATTTATTTTAGATTGTATGTTTTTATTTTGGTGAGGGGAAGAAGAGAACAGAAAGTGAATGGGCAAATAAAAGTACTTCTCTAAGTCTTCCCTGTTGCTTCTGTTGCTGAGAGACATAAAGCAGTCCCTGGAACCTAGGCATTTTAATATATTGCACTCATAACCACATCTATTTGAGAACAAGCTAGAGAAGGTTCACAAGTTGCCATAATTTTGCATAATTTTGCTCAGAGGTAAATGTAAGTAATATGCATATGTATAGTACTTCTCAAATTACAGTGTGCATAAGAATATCTCAAAGTGTTTGGAGAAAATGCAGATTCTGATTCAGTAGATCTGTTCTGGGGTCAAGGAAACTATTTTTCACCAGCCTTCAGGTGATTGTGTACATTTTAAGAAACAGTAATAAAAAGCCAGTGAGCCCAGAGGTAAATGTCTCTCAACATAGGTATGTAATCTTTTTCTCATCAAAAAAAATTCCATGACTATATTATTAGTGGGAATTTGAACTTTTCAAATGTTCAAATACAATATCCTGGTGAATGTCAAGAGCTAACTAAATCTAAATCCTTGCACCTCACTCCTGCCTAGTTATCCCTCATCCAACCACGAGTATCTTAGGTATCAGTTTAAACTGATTAGAAACATAAAGGAGCAATGTAGAAAAGTGGCAAATCCCACGAATACGGAGTGAGGAACACTAAATGTTTCTGCAATTTCATTTCCCTCCCACTTCCACCACTGGGGCAGCCTGGCACCATCCTGGTAACTACTGAGATTTCCCACAGTTCACAGCAGCAGGGCTGCTCAGGCTTTGTACTCTTATCCCTACCATACACAGACTTAAAGGTCTTGGCCAAACACAATATATGCTCTAAGACTCCGTTAACCTCCATCTGGCAACAACACCATCCAAGTAGTCCCAGCACTGGCCTAGGCCGTGGCTCCCAGCTTTGCGTTTCAAGGTCAGGTTAAGTACCCATCTCCACACCCCCAAAACTCCTAAGTAGCAAACTTTTCTAACCATCTCTTGCAAAAACACACCAAGGCACTATTTTCAGGGAATAAACAAGGTTTGGTATTAATGCATTGCACTTTTGATAAACTGGAAAAGACTCTGATGCTAGGAAAGGTTGGGGGTGGGAGGAGAAGGGGACGACCGAGAATGAGATGGCTGGATGGCATCACCGACTCTGTGGACATGAGTTTAAGTGAACTCCGGGAGTTGGTGATGGACAGGGAGGCCTGGCGTGCTGTGATTCATGGGGTCGCGGAGAGTCGGACACAACTGAGGGACTGAACTGAACTGAACTGAAGTACTCCATGCTTTCTATATCTTTAACTGTGCTTCTAGTATCTTACATTTCTCATTGACTACAATTGGTTCTTTTCTTCTTTAATCAAGCATATTCTAAAAAATTAAATTGTCTTGCAGCATCTGGTTCAGAGGATCTGTCCACTTACCGGTAAAATTTTTCTTAAATAAAATATACTGGAATACTTATGGTTGGGATATCATCAATGATGGTCCTATATTATGGATTCCAAGCTCATCTGTTAGACCTCCTCAATATACACGTAAAGGTCTTTCACTCAGGACATTCCCTATTGGGTATTTTTTCTTAGGTTTACATGGGCCCTAAGACTAACAGGAAATGTTTACATGAGATAAATTATAAATTTCATGGAAACTGAGCAAATCTTAGATAATGACAGAGCTTGCTCCTGTTGAGGGGGCACCAAATAAAGTACTGGCTTCCAGCAAAGTGAAAGCTTCAGTATCTGCTATTTAAAAGAATTGCTGTCATTCATGCATGTAGGTGAAGGTGGGCTGCCTCTGACATAAGCTGGGAAGCCAGTGACTCGGTTCCCACATAGATCCTGAATGTGCAGACATGCCCCTCCCACATGTTATGGGCTGAATTCTGGTTTTGAAGTTCATATGTTGAAGTTCTTAGGTACCCCTAACATCTCAGAATGTGACTGTACTTAGAGACAGGATCTTTAAAGAAGTAATTAAGGTGAAATGAGGTAATATGGGTGGGCCCTAATACAATCTGGCCGGGGTCCTTATAAAAAGAGAAGCTTAGGACATAGACACATATATGTACAAGGACCATGTGAAAACATTAGTAAGGAGGCGGCCACCTGCAAGCCAAGAGAGACCTCAGAAGAAACTAAACCTGTCAACACCTTGATTTTGGACTTTCAGCCTCCAGAACTGAGAATTTCTGTCAATTTCTGTTATTCAAGCCACCCAGATTATGCTATTTCATTGACCAAGTCCTTGCCAGGAAAGAGGAGTATTTTCTTCCTGTGGGACTCTACTACCATCACAGGGTAACAGAGCTCCCTCTGGTCTACCAATCCTATTTAATTGAAAGCGAAAGTGAAGTCACTCAGTCATGTCCGACTCTTTGCTACCCCATGGACCGTAACCTACCAGGCTCTTCTGTCCATGGCATTTTCCAGGCAAGAGTACTGGAGTGGGTTGCCATTTCCTTCTCCAGGGGATCTTCCCGACCCAGCGATCGAACCCAGGTCTCCCACATTGCAGGCAGATGCTTTACCGTCTGAGCCACCAGGGAAGCCTAGTTTCTGTTGATTTTTTAAGCTGGCAACACTTGGCACTTTTTAGCTTACAGCTGCATCACTCCAATCTTTGCTTCTGTTGTCACATGGAGCTCTCCCGTGATTCTCTGTCTTCTCACAGTGCTTTCTTCTTATTAGGACACCAATCATATTGGATTTAGGACCCACTCCCAATAATCTCATTTTAAATTGATTATATTTGCAAAGACCCTGTTTCCAAATAAGATCGCATTCACATACAGACCAAAGTTGAGGATTTCAATGTATCTTTTTGGAGTACACAATTCAACCAATAACACTACTCAATCTGGGAAAAGTTTAGATTTTCAGTCTCAAAAACACCATCTCCCTTCATGCTTCTTATCAAAATGCTTTATGCCATGAATTTCCTTTTTTCTGCCTCCTCTGCGGTAGCCCCCTATATTTTTCTAATGTTTTTAGGACTTCTGAAAAATAGTAGCCCCATCAAGTCTACCAGAGCTGGGTTTGTCTGTTTTCATCTCTTCCGTTCAGTGCTATATTGCAGCACCCAGATCAGTTCTTGGCACTTAGAAGGATTCATAAACAATTGCTGAATAAATAAATGGCTACAAAGGCTTGTGAAACAGTTCACTTTCTGAACTGCCTTATACCTGCTTTTGGGTAAAAAGCCCAGTACCAGCTAATTTCTTAAATATGAGGATGGGAAAGTAGAAAATATTAGAAAAAAATCTTAATAACTAGAAATATTATCCAGTTACATGCTACAATAGTCAAAGGATATATTTCCAAGGTAAATCAAATCATGTATCAATAGGCAACTCAAATGAGTTATCAACACGTTAAACAAATTATAGTCTTTTTTCTTAGAAGGGAGGTAGGAATTTTAAATATGTACTGTCTCATTTAATATTAAGTCTTAGAGACTTTTCAGAAAGTCATTAGAGAAACCATTACCTAAATACCTGTAAATAACAAAAGTTGGCCTCGTGAAACATGTCAGCCTACAATAAAGACATACTTGACAATGGAATAATCTGACTTAGTGGTTGAATTTTACACAACATGTATGATAGCTTAGAATTGAAAGAAAGACAATAATATTATCAAAAATCACTTTAGCAGGCATAATGTCAAATTAAAGATGCTGGGGTAAGTTTTTTTTTAAAATTCAGAGAAATATTCTGCTATAAGGAACAAGCACAACCATCCAAGCTCTTCCTTCAATAGCTGAGCACACTGGTAAGTCAGCACCTCCCACAACAGGCTTGGTCCTCCTGGGTGAGGTTTTCTGCCTCACCCAGGTTCCTCACTGCTACCACACCCATTGTTATCAGTACTAAGAATGATCCTATCCTTTGCATTACTTTATGTATTCTCTATGTATTCATCTGTCTCATCTAGAGATAAGAAACTGTCTTTTTCACCACTGAATGTCTAATGCTTTAAATCATAACTAACATGTACCAATCACTCAATAAATCCTTGTCAATCGATGACTAAACTATTCACTAGCATGTTTCTTAACAGAAATCATGGACTCAAAGAGACTGATAGAAGAGTTATAAGAGAATCCCATCCAAAGAAAGAAAATCTGAACTTCTCACAGGTAGTGGGCTTCAAGGTATATGATAAATAAAGTAAGACACAGTTCAAAGAGAAATTTGAACACCGTTACCATTTGAAAATTGCAGTTCTTAGTAGAATAGAAAAAGTGGAATAGGGGAAGGGTGCTGGGGAGCTTTTAAAGTTTTATACAGAAAGAATCTGAGAGTCACCTATGCTTTAAATACTGAACGGTCTATGGTGATGTTCAGTCACTAAGTCGTGTCTGACTCTTTGAGACCCCATGGACTGCAGCACGCCAGGCTTCCCTGTCTTTCACTCTCTCTTGAAGTTTGCTGAAACTCATGTCCATTGAGTCAATGATGCCATCCAATCATCTTATCCTCTGACCCACCCCACCCCACTCTCCACCCCCCATTCTCCTGCTGCCTTCGATCTTTCCCAGCAACAGGGTCTTCTCCATTGAGTTGGTTCTGCACATCAGGTGGTCAAAAGTATTGGAGTTTCAGCTTGAGCATCAGTCCTTCCAATGAATATTCAGAACTGATTTCCTTTAGGATTGATGGGTTTGATCTCCTTGCAGTCCAAGGGACTTTCAAGTGTCTTCTACAACACCACAGTTCAAAAGCATCAATTCTTTGGTGCTCAGATTTTTTTATAGTCCAACTCCCACATCCATACATGACTACTGGAAAAACCATAGCTTTGACTAGACGGACCTCTGTTGGTAAAGTAATGTCTCTGCTTTTTAATATGCTGTCTAGGTTGTTCATAGCTTTTCTTCCAAGGAGCAAGTGTCTTTTAATTTCATGGGTGCAGTCACCATCTGCAGTGATTTTGGAGCCAAGTCTGACACTGTTTCCATTGTTTCCACGTCTATTTGTCTATCTATTAGAAAGTATCAGGCTGAGAGATATTATTTAATATAAATGCATAATGTAAGTTTTCAACAGTTCAGTGAAGCTATAGGTGATTGTAGTAAACTGATTTGTAACCCAAAAGGAAGCATAAATGTTAGCATTTTTATTAGTGTAGTATGGTGGGGAAAGGTATGTTTACATGAGGCTTTTTTTCTTATCTTTGGAACAAAAAAACACACACAATGACAAGTTCAATGCACACTGACAGTACTTTTTTCCCCTTATAGGAAAAACAAAGTAATCAATTATCCAAGGTACCTATCTAAAATTTAATTACCATTATCAAGTAAAATCTAAAAAAATAGCATTAGAAATTATTAAGCATACCTTAAAATGCACCAGTACCCAGTGAAACCTGGATTTCATCCAACTGCATCCTGTTGTCTAGTTCAGTTCAGTCGCTCAGTAGTGTCCGACTCTTTGCGACCCCATGAATCACAGCACACCAGGCCTCCCTGTCCATCACCAACTCCCGGAGTTCACTCAAACTCATGTCCACGAAGTCAGTGATGCCATCCAGCCATCTCATTCTCTGTCGTCCCCGTCTCCTCCCGCCCCTAACCTTTCCCAGCATCACAGTCTTTTCCAGTGAGTCAACTCGTCGCATGAGGTGGCCAAAGTATTGCAGTTTCAGCTTTAGCATCAGTCCTTCCAATGAACACCCAGGATTGATCTCCTTTAGAATGGACTGGTTGGATCTACTTCCAACTTTTAAATTGTGAGTAATCAGTTGAATTACAAAATTGAATTATGCAAGTTTGATTTCTTCTGCTTGCCTCTCATGAAAGGATTAAACATGAAAATGACTTGGTAGAGCTGGTAGGCAGTCAGGGGAATACAACATAATACTGTCAATCTCATTGTGTCAAGAGGCAACGGGTATGATGGGCACAATCAGGCCTAACAGAGAAGAAAAATTATTTCAGCCACAGCCACGAGGAAACAGGCAACACCAGGAATGAGCAGAAACTTTGCACAAGTGAATGTACAATTGATCATGTACACTGATAGGTACATTGATAAAAAAAAAAATCTCCAGAGAAATCAGAAATTATAAGCAAACAGATGAAGAGAAGAGACACTAAAAGAAACCCTTGACTTTTCTCTAACCACCATAAAATTTCACCAGCACAAACTTTTCAAGCCATGAGGAATGCCAGATAAAAGAGCCGTTTCAATAAGAGGTTTGCTGATGATCTAAAGATTTTTAAAGATACGAAAATGCAAACAATTGTTCCTGTGGCAAGAACTATTTGTTGAACTTTGAAGTCTTCCTCACTGATGCATTTTGACCAATATCAATTAAACCAAATGTACCTTAATAGCACAAGACACATATGTCCTGAAAAGTTAGAAGATACAGCTCTCTGAATTTGTCTCAGAGAGCTAAAGAGTAGAATCCTTCCTTTTAAGAGAGTCTTAGCATTATTAAAACAAGGTAAGACTAATATATAAACAAATCACCAAAATGCAAAAACAAACAAGCAAGAAAGGCAGTTCAGTAACTATTTAATTTCATTTACTTTGTCAGTTAGAACTGGACATGGAACAACAGACTGGTTCCAAATAGGAAAAGTAGTACGTCAAGGTTGTATATTGTCACCCTGCTTATTTAACTTGTATGCAGAGTACATCATGAGGAACACTGGGCTGGAAGAAGCACAAGCTGGAATCAAGATTGCTGGGAGAAATATCAATAATCTCACATATGCAGATGACACCACCCGTATGGCAGAGTGAAGAGGAACTCAAAAGCCTCTTGATGAAAGTGAAAGAGGAGAGTGAAAAGGTTGGCTTGAAGCTCAACATTCAGAAAACAAAGATCATGGCATCTGGTCCCATCACTTCATGGGAAATAGATGGGGAAACAGTGTCAGACTTTATTTTTTTGGGCTCCAAAATCACTGCAGATGCTGATTGCAGCCATGAAATTAAAAGACGGTTACTCCTTAGAAGGAAAGTTATGACCAACCTAGATAACATATTAAAAAGCAGAGACAGTACTTTGCCAACAAAGGTCCGTCTAGTCAAGGCTATGGTTTTTCCAGTGGTCATGTATGGATGTGAGAGTTGGACTGTGAAGAAAGCTGATTGCCGAAGAATTGATGCTTTTGAACTGTGGTGCTGGAGAAGACTCTTAAGGGTCCCTTGGACTGCAAGGAGATCCAACCAGTCCATTCTAAAGGAGATCAATCCTGGGTGTTCATTGGAAGTACTGATGCTAAAGCTGAAACTCCAATACTTTGACCACCTCATGCGATGAGTTGACTCACTAGAAAAAGACCCTATGCTGGGAGGGATTGGAGGGCAGGAGGAGAAGGGGACAACAGAGAATGAGATGGCTGGATGGCATCACCGACTCGATGGACATGAGTTTGAGTGAACTCCGGGAGTTGGTGATGGACAGGGAGGCCTGGCGTGCTGTGCTTCATGGGGTCGCAAAGAGTCGGACACGACTGAGCGACTGAACTGAACTGAACTGAACTGAACTTTGTCAGTATTCGAAAGCTAGCCTCTTTCAGTTCACTTCAATCACTCGGTCCTGTCTGACTCTTTCCAACACCATGGACTGCAGCACACCTGGGTTTCCTGTCCTTTACCAACTCCTGCAGCTTGCTCAGACTCATGTCCATCGAGTCAGTGATGCCACCCAACCATCTTATCCTCTGTCGTTCCCTTCTCCTCTTGCCTTCAATCTTTCCCAGCATTAGGGTCTTTTCCAGTGAGTCAGTTCTTCGCATCAGGTGGCCAAAATATTGGAGCTTCAGCTTCCAGTGAATATTCACAACTGATTTTCTTTAGGATTGACTGGTTTGATCTCCTTGCAGTCCAAGGGACTCTCAAGAGTCTTCCCCAACACCACAGTTCAAAAGCATCAATTCTTCATTGCTCAGCTTTCTTTAGGGTCCAACTCTCACATCCATTCATGACTTTTGGAAAAACCATAGCTGTGACTAGACGGACCTTTGTTGACAAAGTAATGTCTCTACTTTTTAATATACTGTCTAATTTGGTCATAACTTTTCTTTCAAGGAGTAAGCATTTTTTTTTAATTTCATGGCTGCATTCACCATCTGCAGTGATTTTGGAGCCCAAGAAAATAAAATCTGTCACTCTTTCCACTGTTTCCACATCTATTTGCCATGAAGTGATGGGACTGGATGGCATGATCTTAGTTTTTTGAATGTTGAGTTTTAAGCCAGCTGTTTCCCTCTCCTCTTTCACCTTCATCAGGAGGCTTGTTAATTTATCTTCCCTTTCTCCCATAAGGGTGGTATCATCTGCATATCTGAAGTTATTGATGTTTCTCCCAGCCATCTTGATTCCAGCTTGTGCTTCATCCAGCCTGGCATTTCGCATGACATACTCTGCATATAAGTTAAGTAAGCAGGGTGACAGTATAGAGCCTTGACATATTCCTTTCCCAGTTTGGAACAAGTCTGTTGTTCCATGTCCAGTTTTAACTGTTGCTTCTTGACCTGCATATGGATTTCTCAGGAGTCAGGTCAGGTGGTCTGGTATTCTCATCTCTTTAAGAATTTTTCATAGTTTGTTGTGATCCATGCAGTCACTTTAGTTCTATATCATACATTCCATTCTTGATTTAGAAGATTCTTTAAGGCTTTTCCTTCAATGTCACGTATACTGTGCTCTAGCCAGACAGCCTATCTGTGTTCATATTCTCTCCTAGGATAAAATTATTGATAAGCTGCACCTATTCCTACCCTCTTCCCATGGAAGCATAAACTGTGGGATGTATGCCAGGATCAGTAAAGATTTCCAACCATCATGGAGAGATGATCTTTTGAAGACAGCACCATTCCCAGATCGTTCTCTTGCTTCATCAGAACTGAAATATTTGTTTCCTTTCATTTTGAGGTCTTGCTTCATTTCTATTTGTAAGGCCTCCTCAGACAGCCATTTTGCTTTTTTGCATTTCTTTTCTATGGGGATGGTCTTGGTCCCTGTCTCCTGTACAATGTCACGAACCTCCGTCCAGAGTTCATCAGGCCTCTATCTATCAGATCTAGTCCCTTAAATCTATTCCTCACTTCTACTGTATAATCACAAGGGATTTGATTTAGGTCATATCTGAATGGTCTAGTGGTTTTCCCTACTTTCTTCAATTTAAGTCTGAATTTGGCAATAAGAAGTTCATGATCTGAGCCACAGTCAGCTCCTGGTCTTGTTTTTGCTAACTGTATACAGCTTCTCCATCTTTGGCTGCAAAGAATATAATCAATCTGATTTCGGTGTTGACCATCTGGTGATGTCCATGTGTAGAGTCTTCTCTTGTGTTGTTGGAAGAGGGTATTTGCTATGACCAGTGTGTTCTCTTGACAAAACTCTATTAGCTTTTGCCCTGCTTCATTCCGTCCTCCAAAGCCAAATTTGCCTGTTACTCCAGTGTTTCTTGACTTTCTACTTTTGCATTCCAGTCCCCTATAATGAAAAGGACATCTTTTTGGGTGTTAGTTCTAAAAGGTCTTGGAGGTCTTCATAGAACCGTTCAACTTCGGCTTCTTCAGCATTACTGGTTGGGGCATAGGTTTGGATTACTGTAATATTGAATGGTTTGCCTTGGAAATGAACAGAAATCATTCTGTCATTTTTAAGATTGCATCCAAGTACTGCATTTCAGATTCTTTTGTTGACCATGATGGCTACTCCATTTCTTCCTGCCCACAGTAGTCGATATAATGGTCATCTGAGTTAAATTCACCCATTCCAGTCCACTTTAATTCACTGATTCCTAGAATGTCTATGTTCACTCTTGCCATCTCCTGTTTGACCACTTCCAATTTGCCTTGATTCATGGACCTAACATTCCAGGTTCCTATGCAATAGTGCTCTGTACAGCAGCACACCTTGCTTCTATCGTAGGTCACATCCACAACTGGGTATTGGTTTTGCTTTTGCTCCGTCCCTTTATTTCTTCTAGAGTTACTTCTCCACTGATCTCCAGTCGCATACTGGGCACCACCGACCTGGGGAATTCCTCATTCAGTATCCTATCATTTTTCTCTTTGATACTGTTCATGGGGTTCTCAAGGCAAGTATACTGAAGTGGTTTGCCATTCCCTTCTCCAGTGGACCACATTCAGCTGTGGTCCATGTGATCAGATCAACTAGTTTCCTGTGCTTATGATTTCAGTGTGTCTGCCCTCTGATGCCCCCTCGCAATACCTACCGTCTTATTTGGGTTTCTCTTACCTTGGTCATGGAAAATCTCTTCACAGCCGCTCCAGCAAAGTGCAGCCGCTGTACCTTACCTTGGACGAGGGGTATCTCCTCAAGGCCGCCCGTCCTGACCTTGAACGTGGGGTAGCTCCTCTCGGCCGTTGGCCCTGGCCTCAGGCGTAGGGTAGCTCCTCTCAGCCAAGCCTCTTTGCCTGGTCGGTTGCGCCGGGTCCGGCATCTCTCGTGTCTGCGCCGCCGGGGCCGGCGTCTCTCGCTTCATTTCTAGTTACAATGGGTGATGACAGATAAGATGAATCCATTTTTATCTATTAATAATTCTAACTTCAACAGTATATGAACCATGAACTTCCAGATGCTCACGCTGGATTTAGAAAAGGCAGAGGAACCAGAGATCAAATTGCCAACATGTGCTGAATCACAGACAAAAGCAAGAGAATTCCAGAAAAACATCTACTCCTGCTTTATTGATTACATCAAAGCCTTTGACTGTGTAGATCACAACGAACTGTGGAAAATTCTTAAAGAGATTGGAATACCAGACAACCTGACCTGCCTCCTGAGAAATCTGTTTGCAGGTCAAGAAGCAACACTTAGAACCAGACATGGAACAACATACTGGTTCCAAATTGGGAAAGGACTATGTCAAGGCTGTATATTGTCACCCTGCTCATTTAACTTATATGCAGAGTACATCATGAGAAATGCTATGCTGGATGAAACACAAGGTGGAATCAAGCTTGCCGGAAGAAATATCAATAACCTCAGAAACACAGATGACAATACCCTTACGGCAGAAAGCAAAGAGGAACTGAAGAGTTCTTGATGAAGGTGAAAGAGGAGAGGGGAAAACCTGGCTTAAAACTCAACATTCAAAAAACTAAGATCATGCCATCCAGTCCCATCACTTCATGGCAAATAGATTTGGAAACAATGGAAAGAGTGACAGAGTTTATTTTCTTGGGCTCCAAAATCATTGAAAATGGTGACTGCAGTCATGAAATTTAAGAACACTTGTGTCCAGGTTTGATGCATGATACAGGATGCTCGTGACTGGTGCACTGAGATGAACCAGAGGGATGGGATGGGGAGGGAGGTGGGAGGGGGGTTCAAGATGGGGAACACATGTACACCCGGGGCAGATTCATGTCAATGTATGGCAAAACCAATACAATAATGTAAAGTAATTAACCTCCAATTAAAATAAATAAATTTAAAAACAAACAAAAAAACAAATAAATAAAAACACTTGCTCCTTGGAGGAAAAGTTATGGCCAACCTAGACAGCATATTATAAAGCAGAGACATTACTTTGCTGACAAAGATCCATATAGTCAAAGCTATGGTTTTTCCAGTAGTCATGTATGGAAGTGAGAGATGGACTTTAAAGAAAGTTGAGCACCAAAGAATTGTTGCTTTTGAACTGTGGTGTTGGAAAGGATGCTTGAGAGTCCCTTGGACTGCAAGGAGATCCAACCAGTCAGTCATGAAGGAAATCTGCCTGAATATTCATTGGAAGGATTGATGCTGAAGCTGAAACTCCAGTATTTTGGCCATCTGATGCAAAGAACTCACTCGTTGGAAAAGACCCTGATGCTGGGAAAGATTGAAGGCAGGAGGAGAAGGGGACTATGGAGGATGAGATGGTTGGATGGCATCACCAATGCAATGGACATGAGTTTGAGTAGGCTCCAGGAGTTGGTGATGGACAGGGAAACCTGGCATGCTGCAGTCCATGGAGTCGCAGAGTCAGACATGACTGAGTGAACTGAACTGAACGAATTCTAATATATTATCCATCCTAGAGAAAGTAATTGTCTAACAAATTAAAAGACAAATATTTTCATCACTATAGAATGTAGATAGAAGGAATTTTTTGATCAGTGGCCCTTTCTATTCTCCAAATTTTAAAACATGTACGGTTACCCACCTGACCTACACACAGTGCCAGACCTAGGGTGGTGAAACAACTTAATGAAAAGCCTCAGCAAATAAAACAGCAATTTAAACAGCCAGGTAAAGCATTTCTAGGGTCAGACTCTGGAACTCAAATATCTACACAGTTACAAAAGCAAATAACTGTACAGTTATGGTATAGCTGCTTTTATCGCAAAGGTTGTTATACATAAATAGATTTCAATGCATATTTTGTCCTCCTCAAATTGCCATCGCACTGCTAAAGAGCAATAACATTCAGACCACAAAATTGAGTTATTTTTTATAAGTAAAGTTAAATAGACAGCAGCTGCAGGATTAATACATTCCCTTGATTTATTTTTTATTTACAGATGCACATTTTCATTAGCTGGGATTTGAACAGAATGGATTTTTACAACAAAAGCAATAGCAGCCCAATTCTGGCTTTTATACACAGATGGGCTTCTCTCTATCTCCTTGGACAGTTTTGAGTGTATCTTCTTCCAACACAACCCAGATGCGTCTATTTGTAATGTTCGGTTTGCAGCCTCGAGGCAGAGTACATAATTTCCCTCCCTAATCTGCAGAGCAAATCTCAGATGCAAACTGTTTTCTGTGTAGATGCAAGGAAGTCGTGGAGAGTTTGGCTGGAAATGCAAGCAGAATTATTTTCCCCTTCCTCCTATGAAAATTAAGGCATTTCATGCCTCTGTGATGATTTCTTTCGTTATCTATCTACATTTGCTACAATGATTTCCTAAATGGCCTTAGGCTGTATTACTTCCCTTGGCCTTAGAAAACAATCAAATTTGCGTTGCAAGTGGCCCAGCCTGACTGTTCTGTTTGATCACAGTTATTAGACTATCCTCTAATGTGCTGAAATGGTTATTGTTTTAGACTTTGAACCACAATAGTTATAAATAACCACAGATTCTCAAAATTTCTCATGTGTGGTATATTCTCACTGACCAGTCCTATTTGTGTTGGTGCCTAAGAAATGCTTGCTTATTGAATAAAGCCACCATCTCTCATCGCACAGCCCTGTGTTAGTTTTGGGGATGGTGCTGCTAAGATACCTTCAGGGCTATGGTTTAAAAGGGTACTCTAACTGTGTTAGAATAGCAAGACAGTATCCCATACTGTAAAGAAACACACAGCATGTGGTGCTACTGAACCAGCCAAGGCAGTAAACAGGCATCAACACGATCGATGGTGGATATCTGGAATGCTGGGTGGAGGCAGCAGTAACCAAAGTCTGCAGGACTTCAGGATTGCAGAGTGCAGAGGGCATCTGAGCCCCAACCCCAACATGTACGCTCTACCTTTTTCCTCAGGCTTATTCTTTATCAGGCTCTCAGAAAGACCAAAGGAAGTATAAGAACTGGAATGTCAGGCTAGGACCTGCCCACTCCATACTTTTATCTATATCTCTGTGCCTAAAAAATTCAGAATCTTGGTTGAAAACAAAGATAAGAACAAAAATAACTGCAAAGTGACCAGGACTTTACACTTGGCAAGCTTGCCAGCCCATTCTCTCTGGCACAACTTGACACTGTCCCCTGCCACAGACCAGTCCACATTGATGGATGAGGGGATTATCACTCAGTTCAGTTCAGTTCAGTCGCTCAGTCGTGTCCGACTCTCCGCGACCCCATGAATCACAGCACGCCAGGCCTCCCTGTCCATCACCAACTCCCGGAGTACACTCAAACTCATGTCCACAGAGTCGGTGATGCCATCCAGCCATCTCATTCTCCGTCGTCCCCTTCTCCTCCCGCCCCCAACCTTTCCCAGCATCAGAGTCTTTTCCAGTGAGTCAACTCGTCTCATGAGGTGGCCAAAGTATTGGAGTTTCAGCTTTAGCATCAGTCCCTCCAATGAACATCCAGGATTGATCTCCTTTAGAATGGACTGGTTGGATCTCCTTGCAGTATAAGGGACTCTCAAGAGTCTTCTCCAACACCACAGTTCAAAAGCATCAATTCTTCGGCAATCAGCTTTCTTCACAGTCCAACTCTCACATCCATACATGACCACGGGGAAAACCACTGCCTTGACTAGACGGACCTTGGTCGGCAAAGCAATGTCTCTGCTTTTTAATATACTATCAAGGTTGGTCATAACTTTCCTTCCAAGGAGCAAGCGTCTTTTAATTTCATGGCTGCAATCAGCATCTGCAGTGATTTTGGAGCCCAAAAAACAAAGTCTGACACTGTTTCCACTGTTTTTCCATCTATTTCCCATGAAGTGATGGGACCAGATGCCATGATCTTTGTTTTCTGAATGTTGAGCTTCAAGCCAACCTTTTCACTCTCCTCTTTCACTTTCATCAAGAGGCTTTTGAGTTCCTCTTCACTTTCTGCCATAAGGGTAGTGTCATCTGCATATCTGAGGTTATTGATATTTCTCCCAGCAATCTTGATTCCAGCTTGTGCTTCTTCCAGCCCAGCGTTCCTCATGATGTACTCTGCATATAAGTTAAATAAGCAAGGTGACAATATACAACCTTGACGCACTCCTTTTCCTATTTGGAACCAGTCTGTTGTTCCATGACCGGATTGCACTCATCTCACACGCTAGTAAAGTCATGCTCAAAATTCTCCAAGCCAGGCTTCAGCAGTATGTAAACCGTGAACTCCCAGATGTTCAAGCAGGTTTTAGAAAAGGCAGAGGCACCAGAGATCAAATTGCCAACATCCGCTGGATCATGGAGAAAGCAAGAGAGTTTCAGAAAAACATCTATTTATGCTTCATTGACTATGCCAAAGCCTTTGACTGTGTGGATCACAATAAACTGTGGAACATTCTGAAAGAGATGGGAATCCCAGACCACCTGACCTGCCTCTTGAGAAACCTGTATGCAGGTCAGGAAGCAACAGTTAGAACCGGTCATGGATTATCACTAGGCAAAGACAAATTCTCTTTAAATCTGAAACTACAAAATGTCTGTCTGTTGGATTACATTTCCCTGTTGTTTTATCAGCGGATGGGGTGGGGGCAGGAGGCGGGGCAAGCAGAGTGACGGAAACACTGTAACAGCATTGGCCCATTGTAGCAGCATTGGCCCATTCTATGCCAAAGATAGAAAAAAAGCTAAAATTATGCTGGCAAGCACCAATGGTGGTTCTGACTCCAGAAAACCTGAATGAGCAACACACCTTTTAAACTACAGTAGTGAGAAAGAAAACTCAGTTTCCTATCCAAAGTCTATTGCACAGCTAGAAGTCCCATCATCTCAAGTTTTAAATAAGCTTCGAGGTAAAGATCTGTGCACCCAGTTTCCACCCAGAGTGTACCTACTAACAGTTCACCTGATTTCTTGATATCTGAAGTATCATACTATCACTCTGTTTCAAGAACCTGAGTGGTTAATTCACAATGAAAGGTCCCTTCTTACCAAATCCTGTGGAAATAATCTTCTCTGAACTTTATTTTGATATTAGATGCAGTAGTTGTTGTGTGAAATTTATAGTCAGTGTTTGGTGCTTAGGTTTTATTTGTCCAATTTTTTAACTTAGCATGAGTTCTTCTGAGATTCACCTCTGTTTGGCTAAGGTAATCATAGAATGAAAACAAATACATAAATTAAAAGAACTTTTTTTCATAGAAATACTGACACAACCTTAACTGGAATGGAGGGAGTTGTGCAGCCATAATAATAAAAGTAGCAAACGTTAGCAATCTGCTTCATAGCGTGAAATAAAATGTATTTCAGTAAAAACATGAACACTGCTCCAACTGTAATTTTTCACACAGCTGTGATAAAAGAATGATAAAAGTGATAAGGCATAACAATTCCTGAGTAAACACACATATAAAATGAAGTGAAAGCTCAGATCTAAAGTGTTTTGTTTTACTTGCAGATGCTAAACATACCATGGGTAATGCCTTTATATTTTTAACAGCTATCAATTTTATTCACTTGTACAATGTAATGGATGCTAGAGGCTTCCAAGAAATATGTTGCATTAAGAGAGATTCTCCCTCAGCCTGGACATTTGACATCTTGTCACTTTGTAACATTACATACTTTTGAATAGATATCCTGTCTATAGTGCTGCTCGATAAGAAAAAAAATAATAGCAAAAGCAGTACCAATGAATCTTTCTTATAGAAAAAAATTTTCATTTCCTTAAAAAATTACGTTATTCTGTCCCTGCCTCTTAAAAATCTGAGTTTTTCCCAAGGTAATAGAACACTTCTTTAATCATTAGAATAAATGATGTTTGTCCAACGAGAACAGTTATTTTCTAAAATAGAAACATTCTTTCTAGAATGTTTGTGGGGCAAATAAATGATGTTGAAAGCCTATAAATGACAAAATGTACTCAGTGGAAAGAAAAGATGACTCAATATTTTCATAACTATTCATCACAATCTCTATAAAATACTCTGTGGCCTTTGGATCAAGGCACAGTTAGAGAACAGAGATAAATCCCAAACTGATTATTTCTCCCTTAGAATAAACAGCTACTCTCCCACTGACATTAAGTCTGTGGACTATTACACTCAGTAGCCACAAAACACATGCTAACCTGTGGCTCTCACCTAATCACCTTTACCCTTGCACTGGTACACAATATTTATCCATCCATTTTTTCATCCATTTTTTTTCTCCAGCATATATCAAAGCACCTCCAATGGGTGAAGGAGCTGTAGAGACCTATGACTTCCTGCACTGTTGTGGCAGAGCTACCTGTTCAACAGAATCTGGGTTCCTATCCCATAAGGTCTAGGGAAGCATCTTCTGTGTATGCATGAAAGTTGGCTCAGTCATGTACAACTCTTTGTGACCCCCTGGACTGTAGCCCACCAGGCTCCTCTGTTTATGAGATCCTCCAGGCAGGAATACTGGAGTGGGTAGTCATTCCCTTCTCCAGGGAAGCTTCCCAACCCAGGGACTGAACCCAAGTCTCCTGCATTGCAGGCAGATTCTTCTCCATCTGGACCACCAGGGAAGCCTGTTATATTTTATTTCCTCAGCTTTCTTTGCATCTGGCCATGGACAGATGACTATAGAGTGCATAAATTCTTTGGGGCTCCTGGTTAAGAAGCAAATGCTTTCTTTCTACTCTCTCTTGGCCTTACTTGGTGTCCTTGGAAATTATATATTGAAGAGGGAAAATTGCCTAGAGATGGAAAGAGGCTGGTTGCTACATCACCATACAGAAGACTGCCTGCCAGAGACCACACTTAAGTATTGTAAGAGTGAAAATAAACTTCAGTTGTGTTAAACTATAGGGTTAGCCAAAAAGTTCATTCAGCTTTATGTAAAACTAAAAGGTGTATTTTTCAGATTCACCAAGAACTTTATTGAACAACATATTCACTAACTGAATGAACTTCTTGCCAACCCAATATTTTTATTTAAGGACTTACGTGCTATGGTAATTAACACTATCATATATAGGAATCTCATTCTCAGGAGCTTACCTTTAGTAAAAGAGATGATTTATTGTTGTTGCTGTTCAATAACTCAGCCGTTATTCAATAACTCCAACTCTTTGTGATCCCATGGACTGCAGCACACCAGGCTTCCCTGTCCTTCACCATCCCCTGGAGTTTGCTCAAACTCATGTCCTTAGGGTCAGTGATGCCATCCAATCACCTCATCCTCTGTCATCCCCTTCTCCTCCTGCCCTCAATCTTTCCCAGCATCAGGGCCTTTTCCAATGAGTCAGGTCTTCACATCAGGTGGCCACAGTACTGGAGTTTCAGCTTCAGCATTAGTCCTTCCAATGAATATTCAGGGTTGATTTTCCCTGGGATTGACTGGTTTGATCTACTTGCTATCCAAAGGACTCTCAAGAGTCTTCTCCAGCATCACAGTTTGAAAGCATAAGTTCTTTGGCACTCAGCCTTCTTTATGGTCTGGCTCTCATATCCATACAAGACTACTGGAAAAACCACAGCTTTGACTATACAGTCCTTTTCCAGCAAAGTGATGTCTCTGCTTTTTAATATGCTGTCTAGATGTGTCATAGTTTTTCTTCCAAGGAGCAAGTGTCCTTCAATTTCATGGCTGCAGTCACTGTCCACAGTGATTTTGGAACCCAAGAAAATAAAGTCTGTCACTGTTTCCATTGTTTACCCATCTATTTGCCATGAAGTGATGGGACCATATGCCATGATCTTAGTTTTTTTAATGTTGAGTTACTTCAAATCATTCTTCAGAAAAAAAATGAGTCATATTTATACAAGGTAATAAGGCAAGTAACCCCAAATTATACTTTAGAATATCATCAACATAGTGAGAAAAGGATCTGGGTTTCAAAGAGCAAGATCAGTTAAACCTAGAGCTATTGGAAAAGGCCTCATGGAGAAAATGCCTTTTAACTTGATTTCAAAGGATGGATAGCAGTATGACAAGTAAGAAACGAAGCTGAAGGCATTTCAGGCTGAGGGAACTGTGTGATCAAGAGGGAGGAAATAAAGTGTAATAATGTAGGAAAAGCCAGTATCTGCGTAAAGAATTATAGTCTGCCCCAAAGCAACTGTGAAATGGTTAATCAGAACCTCCCAGGTTGCTATAGTTCAGCACTTACCAATAACCTGACATGTAAATTATAAAGCCATGGCTTTGGTATTGTGGAGGGGACAACATGTACTGGGGAGGGTTACCTCAATTTAAAAGTTTTTCTCTTCTTTCCAAAAAGAATGTCTCTATTACCATTGTAGATAATGAGAGAGTGATACAAGAATTTCAAAGATCTGAGAGGCCACAGACAGAGACACAAAGCACATACCCACTGAGTGCCAGTGTCAAAGTGGAAATGCTTCCTCTAGAAATTAACATTTCTCAAGAAGCATGATGAAAGAGACAGAAATCCTCCAGTCCCCAAAGTGCATGCATCTGTAGACTTGTCAGCAATAATTGGGCAAATACTGCTATACCTATTACAGGGCTTTCTTCAGCTTTATGAATAAAATTTAAAACTCTGATCTTAAAATTCAAAGATCTGATAAATAAGCATTCTTTCAGAGATTGATAGTTCACAAAGAGTGACTAGAAAACCAAGATGAGTTAGAAAAGGGAATACATATGGCTAAGGAATCCCCCAACCTTATTTTGAAGGGATTGAAATTTAAGATCAGAATCCTACTATACAACACTTATTATTCAATGTTGTTCTATGCTTGAGTTGATAAATTAGAAAACTATGAATAATTTTCATTCCATGGTATAAATAAGCACACTCATTCTTTTAGGATTTTTTTAATTGACAAATTAAGGACTATTCAACAAATGACACTTATCTAGAAAACACATCTGCACTACATTTTAGTTTCAGGTAGAACTGCCCATTATTGGCAAATAACTCCAATTCTCTACAAAAGCCTAGATAGGTCTTATCCACAAAAAGAGAATTTTCTCCTTTCTTCATGGTCCATTTTGGTAAGGGTGCAGAAGAGACCCACTATTATGGACTGAATATCTCCCCAAAATTCATTGTTGAAACCCTACATCTCATGTGATAGTGTTAGTAAGTAAGGCCTTTGGGAGCTAATTTGAAACAGAGGAACTCTTGAGGGGGAAGTCCCCATAAATGGGATTAGTGCCCTTTTAAGAGTCAGGAAAGAGCTTGCCTACAACCTCTGTTCTCTTCAATGTGTGGACACTCTGAGAAGTTGGCAGTCTGCAACCTGGAAGAGGGTTCTCACCAGAACTCAACCATGCCACACCATGATCATGGACTTGCAGCCTCCAGAACTGTGAGAAATAAATGTCTGCTTTTTATAAGCTATTCAGTCTTTGGTATTTTGTTGCTGCTGCTGCTAAGTCACTTCAGTCGTGTCCGACTCTGTGTGACCCCATAGACGGAAGCCCACCAGGCTCCCCCTTCCCTGGGATTCTCCAGGCAAGAACACTGAAGTGGGTTGCCATTTCCTTCTCCTGGTATTTTGTTATATCAGTCCAAACTAAGATACCTATACAAATTTAAACCAGTTCCTACTGTCTCCTCTTTGGAAGTCTGAATTACAGAGCCTGACTCAAAGGAAAGAAATAAATTTCCTTGCTTTTGCTTGCCTGTTTAAAGACATGCAGAGTTTTCAAAAAATTTTAGGTGTCTTAGTGTCCTGTGTTGTCTGTTTAGCTTCTCTTGGGCTAGGGAATAGAAGTCTCATTTCCAAGACAGCACTGTGTGGAAAAAAATAAAAGAGAGAGAGAGAGAGAACTGTGAAGAAAAGGTGCAGGCAAGCAAATGAAGCAAACTTAACAGCTTCCTTCAACAGCTTAGTAGCAGATCTGCATGCCCAGGACTAACCATGCCAATACCGATTTTCATTGCCAAGTGACTCCTTCCTTCTCTCTGTCTCCCCTTCTTTTCTTATTATCTTTCTTCTTCCCATCCTGTGCTACAATAATTCACAAGAGAAGTTTTGGATAAATGTATTTATGCTTTAAAAAGAAATTTTCATTTAAACTGATGCAAACTTCAAAGGATGACAAAACCATCCCCTTTCTACACAGATGACTAGCTCTTTTTCCACTTTAAAACATTTTTTCTGAAAATCTAAAATATGTGAGGCTGGAGATTCTTTTGGAGATAGCAAAGAAAGGAGATGAACTCTGTGCTTGTAAGAGAAAATTTGTCTTAAACCTACCTTCTTTCTACACTGGAAAACGGCTGAAAAACAAATTAGCACAGGGCATATTCTTAAGAACATTTTCCTTGCAAAAATAATAACTTAATTCAAAAATCTAAGCCTGAATCAGATTTTTTTCTTGATGCTCTCTTGCTTCATATGCTTCCCTGAGCCTTCTCTCCTATCTGAACCACCTTCCCCAGTTCATCCTCCATGGAGTCACAAGAACAGGCCACATAAAAATGCAGCTTTTATAGTATCACTCCCTGGTTAAATTAAATCAAGAGTACCTAATGCCAGTTTTAGGAAGCACACAACTCACTATATTATCTCTTAATATGCCAACCTCATTTCTTCTCTCTCACCTCCTTACACTCCAGCAATAATGACTTACTTTGACTCACATTAATGTACCACAGCATTTCATGCTCACCATTTATTCATTCAGTTTGAAATGAGTGGAATGAACACTTGGTACGCTCCTGTTCATCTTCCAAACCCTTTGTATGAGTCAGAGTTGAAATGTGTGAAACAGAAGCTACTCTGTATATCAGACAGGAAGGTATTTAATGCAAGGAATGAAGTGCCAATGAAACTGTTGAAAGGATTAAAGGAACACAAGTAAGGGGCCACCAATAAGCTTTCAGGTTTGATCCAGAATTTGGGAGCTGCTGCTAACAGTTAGGGGTCAGAAAGCTACAAGAACTACTATCTATGTCACACCTACCCACACAGTCAAGGGTGATGACCGGGTGGTGAAACAAGGAGTCTGAATACTATAAAAAATAATGGTTGCTGGATCCTTGTATGTCACATGCCATCACAGCAAAAGGAAAAATGACTCTATTCTCTCCTGCTCTGGAAATTTTTCACTAGAGCATTTCATTATACTTTTTAGCCTTCCAACCCCTATAGAGTATAGGGACATGGATGAGGAGGAAACAGGTGCAAGGATCAGTAGATAATACGGGTTTCCCAGGTGGCACAGTGGTAAAGAATCCACTGGGCAATGCAGGAGATACAGGAGACGTGGGTTTGATCCCTGGATGGGGAAGATCCCCTGGAGAAGGAAAGGCAACCCACTCCTGTATTCTTGCTTGAAAAATTCCACAGACAGAGGAGACAGGCAGGCTACAGCCCATGGGGTCTCAAAGAGCCAAACATAACTGAGCAACTGAGCACACATCAGTAAATAATATTAGGAATTGTATCCTCTGTCAAGCCCTTCTTTGGACCTTCCACCCCTAAAAGTCTTGGGTGATCATTTCCTCCACCATATTCCTTCTGTTCTTTACTAAGCATACTATTCTGTTATCTTAGTAGTCTTACCATATTTCAAAATTTGTGGACACACATATAGTTCATACATTATAAATACCCAATCATTATTTTATTCATCTTTTTTAAGTTCTTAGTGCCTAGCATAGTCTCTGACACATAATATGTCTCCATATTTTATTTCAAATATTATTAAGTAGCACTTTAATTCACAAAAAATATTAACTTAGGAAAGTGAGATTTTCAGTTTCAAGATTTTCAGTTTCAATCTCCTCTTCAATAGATTTTAAAAATACAGAGTTGGAAAGCTGTGACATTGAACTCTCTTGAGATTTCAGCAAATTCTCTTTTCCACAGAAGAATAATATCTTAGGATGTTATTCAATTAAAATGCAAATTTGAGGATTCTTTGGTTCTAGTAGATATTCTACTCATTGTACTCTCCAGTGATCAATTTGCTCTTCCCAACAGAGGATAGAAGATCAGGCATTTTATTGCACTTATTTAAATTATATTTCATTTATGCTTTGGGTTAAACAACCTCTGGGCATGCTTATAAGCCTCACAAGTAAAAACACAGTGAGCAATTTGAATTTATGTTCTAACACAGATTAAGTATCAAAAGAATATTCAAATAAGATTCAGAATATATTTTTATGTTCCACTCACAATAATTTCTTTATTACAGTGTGGAGAGTAAGGAAGAATGTCTGGGTCTAGCTTCTTATATCTCTGGAGTAGGACAGATCAACTTCCACAACATGCCTATGTACAGTTCAGTGATTCTTAACCACCAAATCATAGGTTAAACAAAAAAATCCTAGAGACATACGATACTCCTCTGGATTCCATACAAATACCCAGTTGTCCACTGGAGGTGTGATTAAGGGGGAAACTAAGATGTAATAAAACTAGCAACACCTTTTTAAATACTAATCACATACTAAGAGAATATTAAATGGCCAAAGATGAATTTACCTTTTAGTTTCACTTAAATTCAGGAATAAGAATCAAAAGTAAAATGAGACTACTCTAGAGAAAAATTAAGAGCAGACATTGTAGTTATCAGTAGAGAAATTAACTGCAGAGGCTATAACTTTCATCATTGGCTCTCAGGTAATTTTAAGGGCTTCCCCTGACCTTTACAAATGAAGAAAATGAGGTACTGAGAGCTTGTGTGGAGAATATCAAAGAAGCAGAATTCATCAGTGTTATGTTCTAAATGTTTGTGTCCTCCCAAAATTCATATATTGAAACCTTAACTCAAAAGCCTCTTGATGAAAGTGAAAGAGGAGAGTGAAAAGGTTGGCTTGAAGCTCAACATTCAGAAAACAAAGATCATGGCATCTGGTCCCATCACTTCATGGGAAATAGATGGAAAAACAGTGGAAACAGTGTCAGACTTTATGTTTGTGGGCTCCAAAATCACTACAGACGCTGATTGCAGCCATTAAATTAAAAGACGCTTGCTCCTTGGAAGGAAAGTTATGACCAACCTTGATAGTATATTAAAAAGCAGAGACATTACTTTGCCAACAAAAGTCCGTCTAGTCAAGGCAATGGTTTTTCCCGTGGTCATGTATGGATGTGAGAGTTGGACTGTGAAGAAAGCTGATCGCCGAAGAATCGATGCTTTTGAACTGTGGTGTTGGAGAAGACTCTTAAGAGTCCCTTATACTGCAAGGAGATCCAACCAGTCCATTCTAAAGGAGATCAATCCTGGATGTTCATTGGAGGGACTGATGCTAAAGCTGAAACTGCAATACTTTGGCCACCTCATGCGACGAGTTGACTCACTGGAAAAGACTCTGATGCTGGGAAAGGTTGGGGGCGGGAGGAGAAGGGGACGACAGAGAATGAGATGGCTGGATGGCATCACCAACTCTGTGGACATGAGTTTGAGTGTACTCCGGGAATTGGTGATGGACAGGGAGGCCTGGCGTGCTGTGATTCATGGGGTCGCGGAGAGTCGGACTGAGCGACTGAACTGAACTGAACTGAACCCAACCCCAATTGTAGCTGAATTTGGAGATAGGACCTCTATGCAAGTAGTTAAGGTTAAAGGAGGTCATGGGGGCACTGGTTTTGGAGAAGGTGGAAGTTGATTTGATTGGATTAGTGTCCTTATAGAAAGAGACACCAGAGAGCTCCACCTCTCTCTTCCTGCATCACAGAACAGCCATATGAGGACGTAGTGAGAAGGCAGCTATCTGCAAGCTAGAAAGACAGCCCTCTTCAAAACCAACTAAGCAGGCACCATGATCTCAGACTTCCAGCCTCCAGAATTGTGACAGAATATATTTCTGCTGTTTAAAATGGCCAGTCTGTGATATTCTGTTATGGCAGCTTCAGACTCTCAAGAGTCTTCTCCAGCACCACAGTTCAAAAGCATCAATTCTTCGGCAATCAGCTTTCTTCACAGTCCAACTCTCACATCCATACATGACCACTGGAAAAACCATAGCCTTGACTAGACGGACCTTTGTTGGCAAAGTAATGTCTCTGCTTTTTAATATACTATCTAGGTTGGTCATAACTTTCCTTCCAAGGAGTAAGCGTCTTTTAATTTCATGGCTGCAATCAGCATCTGCAGTGATTTTGGAGCCCACAAACATAAAGTCTGACACTGTTTCCACTGTTTTTCCATCTATTTCCCATGAAGTGATGGGACCAGATGCCATGATCTTTGTTTTCTGAATGTTGAGCTTCAAGCCAACCTTTTCACTCTCCTCTTTCACTTTCATCAAGAGGCTTTTGAGTTCCTCTTCACTTTCTGCCATAAGAGTGGTGTCATCTGCACATCTGAGGTTATTGATATTTCTCCCGGCAATCTTGATTCCAGCTTGTGCTTCCTCCATCCCAGCGTTCCTCATGATGTACTCTGCATATAAGTTAAATAAGCAAGGTGACAATATACAGCCTTGACGTACTCTTTTTCCTATTTGGAACCAGTCTGTTGTTCCATGTACAGTTCTGACTGTTGCTTCCTGACCTGCATACAGGTTTCTCAAGAGGCAGGTCAGGCGGTCTGGTATTCCCATCTCTTTCAGAATGTTCAAGAAAATCAGAGATTCCAAGGGAACATTTCATGCAAAGATGGGCTCGATAAAGGACAGAAATGGTATGGACCTAACAGAAGCAGAAGATATTAAGAAGAGGTGGCAGAATACACAGAAGAACTGTACAAAAAGATCTTCACGACCAAGATAGTCACGATAATGTGATCACTGACCTAGAGCCAGACATCTTGGAATGTGAAGTTAAGTGGGCCTTAGAAAGCATCACTACGAACAAAGCTAGTGCAGGTGATGGAATTCCAGTTGAGCTATTTCAAATCTTGAAAGATGATGCTGTGAAAGTGCACTCAATATGCCAGCAAATTTGGAAAACTCAGCAGTGGCCACAGGACTGGAAGAGGTCAGTCTTCATTCCAATCCCAAAGAAAGGCAATGCCAAAGAATGCTCAAACTACCACACAACTGCACTCACCTCACATGCTAATAAAGTCATGCTCAAAATTCTCCAAGCCAGGCTTCAGCAATATGTGAACCGTGAACTCCCAGATGTTCAAGCTGGTTTTAGAAAAGGCAGAGGCACCAGAGATCAAATTGCCAACATCCGCTGGATCATGGAGAAAGCAAGAGAGTTCCAGAAAAAACATCTATGGCAGCTTAGCAGACTAATAAAATCGGAAAGCCAACTAAGATCCTTCTCCGCTCCTGCTCTCATCTATACACAGACACCATACAGTCACCAAAAAGCTGAAGGCCTAGGAAACAGCACAGGAAAAGCAGGTGCAAAGTACTAAAATTCTTATGCACTGCTGTTAAGGAAAATGCCAGACATGTACTTTGTTCCTCTGACATGTCTCACTTAAAGCTACTCATGATATAGATATTTAGACAAAATAATATAGATAAAATTAATGTTACACTGATTACACGTGCATAAGAATGTTGCAGCAAGACAACTGCAGTGTGATTTAGCCTCCCAGGAAAACCCAGGCCAGCTGTCTTTGTTCAGACCATTGGATGACAGATATAGAAATGGGATTCTAGGTTCATGAGAACACAAACCCCACGACATATTACTGTGGTATTTTCTGGATATAATGTGTTTAAAATTGTTCTAAATCTTGGCATTAGAGTTGACAATAAGAAGTAATATCTTTCAAGTCATTTAATTATAAACTAATATAGGAAGTGGAAACATTCTCGCCATTAATCAAATTAATACTTGAAGGTAATGGATCCATCATTTTCTGGAAAAAAAATAATTTTGTGTAACTAGTAAAGGCTGCTACTGCTGCTGCTAAGTCGCTTCAGTCATGTCCAACTCTGTGCGACCCCATAGATGGCAGCCCACCAGGCTCCTCTGTCCATGGGATTTTCCAGGCAAGAGTACTACATCCCACTTAAATTGGTTTCCTCACCCTGTCTACCTTCTGTCAAATTTTTGACCACTTATAAGGACTGCTTTTAGATCTAAGCTATGAGCTAAAGTTAAAAACTCTAAATTCAGAAACACCTTTAAAATAAATACCTTTAAATTATTGTTTGTATTGTGCTAATATAAAGCTCTTATCTCTCAGCTCCAGATCTAACATGACACAAGCTTATGCTTTGACCCACACAGTTGGTCAAGAGAACACTGGGGTTATCTTTACAGAACACAGGTCACACAACCAAAAGTGATTTCAAACTCAAAGATTTCAAATCTTTCATTTGTATTTGTCAAACATGGTGGAAAAGAAAAAGATACAGCAACATCTTTCATCACCATTCTCCTTTTCTGTTGCTGCTCTCACGTAATGATTGCGCTCCAACTTAGTCCTGCCCCACAACAAGAAAAACTTCTAAAAGTTTCTCACCAGTTTCACTTTTCTAATTCTCCCACACAAAACCTCAAATATTGACGGTCCAACATAACCCACTTTGGAAATCCTAGGAGGGGAAGAAATGGAGCAAATCAAGTCAGAATATATTTGAAGTGAACGGCAAGGAGAAATTCAAGGAAATTATACCAGATGACTTACAGCCTTCTGTTCTTAACCCTGTGGAGGGTGCATGGTGCTAAAGTTTTTTGCCTCTGTAGATGGAAGGCTCCAAATGCAGCTATCTCTCATAACAGTGATATTCTCACTGCAGAAGCAACATTTTTCTAGCACTAATAAGACAGAATGGGGATTCTGAACTTATTTTTGTGGAGAAAGTTACATCTATTTAGAGTGGTAGCTTTCATTTGTGTTTCTCCATGACACCTTCAGGTACCACTGTAACATCTTCTGCCATCTTCTCCAGCAGTAAATCACGGAAGATACTGCTGTTTACTCACTTCTCACTCAGCACGGTGTCAGTCATATTCACTCAAATTCACAGACTTAAGAATCAGGAGATAGAGTTATCATTCATTTTTTGTCAACAAATTCATGATAATTTGTGGAAAGCAGTAATTGTGCTCAGCTTCACTAAGACTAAAAAAGGAAAAAATTGCCTCTTCCACCTTTCACTAAATCACATATATGAAGTACCTAAAATATATACAAAATGAGAAACAGTGCAAATATATTAAGCGGTCATTGGTTTTTTGCTTGAAATATAAGGCAAAACTATATGGAACATAAAGAATGGCAGAAAGAATAAAATTCATAGTGGTTGAGGCAAAATAAGCAATATCATTCCCAAGAGAAATGAACATGTCAAATAACCAAGGAAGATGGGAGAGAAATTATTATAGCAAGAAGGGAAAGAGCTAAAACTAAAATGTTGAATGCCAAGACACCTAGGAATAATGAAGAGGAAAAGGGTCCAGTGTTAATAAATCCCAGCTAGCATTGCCAGAGTAGGAGGTTTAATGGTTTTTTGTTATTTTACTTTTAACCTTTTATTGAATTACCCATAGAAAGTTCTTATCCCAAATCAGATAAATAATTTTGACACAAATCAAACCCATAACAGTTTATGCCACCATCCCCAAATTCTGAAAATCTCTCCATTTAAGAAAGAAAAATAAAACGCATCACAACTGCTTCTGATAATCTCAAACAATGGATCATTTTTATTTTACTTTACTTTGTTTTGTTTTCACGTCAAGGTGTCGAACCAAAAATTAATCATAGGACCTTGCCAGGTATATTTTAATTCTCTCTGAAAGGATGAAACAGCCACCCCATAATAAGGCTTGGTCAAGGCAAAGGATAGCTACAGTTGCTATGGCATAGTTGGGAAAGCCACCTCAATCCTTATCATTGCTCACAGACAGCAATAAAGTTCAAAAACACCACTATCTGAGTAATAGCTAGTCAGCACATCACTCTTTACTGCAGAATGTTGTCCTTCATCAGTGTTAATCCAAATCAATTGGTTCGGACACAGCCCCAGTTATAATCACCCTTTTGCTTTCTGCTTCAATGTGTTAAAAACATTCTTCAGTGTCTTACACACTATTTGCTTGTCTCCTCCTCCACCTCAATTTACAGGACAGAATTGCAAAAATGAGTTGGAAACCTCAACTTATACACAACTACTTGGAAATCATTTCTTTGATGCTGATGTAATATCAGTGAAAACAATGATTAAAAAAAAAAACCTACTGCTCACTTTGGTGGGGAAAAAAGAAATATTCTCACGAGCTATGTTCAAGTACAATAGAAAGGTGGAATTATTGAAATTCTTTTGTAGATAACCTGAGAGCTACACAAACCTAGATAGAATATTAAAAAGCAGAACATTACTTTGCCAACAAAGGTCCGTATAATCAAAGCTATGGCTTTTCCAGTAGTCATGTATAGATGTGAGTGTTGGACCATAAAGAAATCTGAGAGCCTCAGAATTGATGGTTTTGAACTGTGGTGTTGGAGAAGACTCTTGAGAGTCCCTTGGACTGCAAGGAGATCAAACCAGTCAGTCCTTAAGGAAATCAACACTGAATATTCCTTGGAAGGACTAAAGCTGAAGCTGAAGCTCCAATACTTTGGCCACCTGATGCAAAGAACTGACTCATTAGAAAAGTCAGTTCTTTCCCGATGCTGGGAAAGATTGAAGACAGGAGGAGAAGTTGACATCAGAGGATGAGATGGTTGGATGGTATGGCCAACTTGATGGACATGAGTTTGAGCAAACTCTGGGAGATGGTGAAGGACAGGGAAGCCTGGCATGCTGCAGTCCATGGGGTTGCCAAGAGTCAGATATGACTGAGAGAGTGAATTGAACTGAACTGAACTGACAGAATAATATTTATAAATTGGGCCTTAGAAAAGTGCTAATAATCCCATCACTCTCTCACAGTACATGAGTATGAAATTCTAACTTTTCAAAGGAAAAATAAAAGTTAAGTTCAGTTCAGTTGCTCAGTCATGTCTGACTCTTTGCGACCCCATGAATTGCAGAACGCCAGGCCTCCCTGTCCATCACCAACTCCTGGAGTTCACTCAAACTCATGTCCATCGAGTTGATGATGCCATTCAGCCATCTCATCCTCTGTCGTCCCGTTCTCTTATTGACCCCAATCCCTCCCAGCATCAGGGTCTTTTCCAGTGAGTCAACTCTTCACATTAAGGGGCCAAAGTTTTGGAGTTTCAGCTTTAGAATCAGTCCTTCCAATGAACACCCAGGACCGATCTCCTTTAGAATGGACTGGTTGGATCTCCTTGCAGTCCAAGGGACTCTCAAGAGTCTTCTCCAACACCACAGTTCAAAAACATCAATTCTTCGACACTCAGCTTTCTTCACAGTCCAACTCACATCCATACATAACCACAGAAAAAACCAAAGCCTTGATTAGAAGGACCTTTTTTGACAAAGTAATATCTCTGCTTTTTAATATGCTATCTAGGTTGGTCATAACTTTCCTTCCAAGGAATAAGCATCTTTTAATTTCATGGCTGCAATCAGCATCTGCAGTGATTTTGGAGCCCAAAAAAATAAAGTCTGACACTGTTTCCACTGTTCCCCCATCTATTTCCCATGAAGTGATGGGACCAAAATGCCATGATCTTAGTTTTCTGAATGTTGAGCTTTAAGCCAATTTTTTCACTTCCCTCTTTCACTTTCATCAAGAGGCTTTTGAGTTCCTCTTCACTTTCTGCCATAAGGGTGGTATCATCTGCATATCTGAGGTTATTGATATTTCTCCAGCAATCTTGATTCCATACGGAGAGGTTATTAACACCAATGAGATGCAACATTCATACTTAAGAATTTAATTAACCAAAGGCAAATCCAAGACTTGAAATCCATTCCAGGCAATAATCATCAATGAGTTAAGAAGTCATCACTAAGTTCTAGACCCATGTCAGAGGTGCACCACAAAGGGATATCCATTGTCCAACTGCCACTCCCTCTAAATCCCTCCCTCACCTCCTACTGCAGCCTAGGCCACAACTTGAGTGTCTTGTAGGCTAGTATCACCATTATATTCTTAGGATTAATTATGAGTCAGCAAAATTTAAGTAGGAAATTCCTGCAGATTGATATCATTGAAGAACATTATTCCACTTGGGTTAAAAGTAGAAAACAAACCAAAAAAGTAGAAAACATGCTTTTATTCATTCTGTGTGATGTCAACAAAAAACAGAGCAATATTGAGTCCAAGAAACTCTATGGCTAGGATGGGGAAACATCACTGAAATTGAGCAAAATACCATGGCTGGCAAATTCTGAATACAGAATCAGGAAAAGGGGCAATAGAAAATCGAAAACATCAGGTTGGCCCACAGACAATCAGGATGATAGGGAGGGATGGCAAACAAGAAAAGTGGGGACTGGCTTTTCTGGAGCCAGCAAATCATGACTGACAAAAATACAGTATTTTTTCATAATATCCAAGAACATGCACTGCAAGTCAAGTTGGATATTCAGATTGGACAATCAAACAATTTGCTCAAGGACAAGAAACAGAGGATTAATTATATTGTAGGTAAAGTAGTAGCAGCAATTTACTTATCTGATCTAATCTATGAATCAATGTGGTTTGTGTGTATACATAGTTCTGCTGATTAAGGTATTCCTTTCAAATCCATGATAATTACTTTGGTTTTGCAAATAAACACATTGCTTTGACTACCAGTATAAATGAGGTGACTGCGTTAAATGAGCTGACTGTGGCTCAGATCATGAACTCCTTAATGCCAAATTCAGACTGAAATTGAAGAAAGTAGGGAAAACCATTCAGGTATGACCTCAATCAAATCCCTTATGATTATACAGTGGAAGTGAGAAATAGATTTAAGGGACTAGATCTGATAGGTAGAGTGCCTGATGAACTCTGGACGGAGGTTCGTGACATTGTACAGGAGACAGGGACCAAGACCATCCCCACGGAAAAGAAATGCAAAAAGGCAAAATGGCTGTCTGAGGAGGCCTTACAAATAGCTGTGAAAAGAAGAGAAGTGAAAAGCAAAGGAGAAAAGGAAAGATATAAGCATCTGAATGCAGAGTTCCAAAGAATAGCAAGAAGAGATAAGAAAACCTTCCTCAGTGATCAATGCAAACAAATAGAGGAAAACAACAGAATGGGAAAGAAAAGAGACCTCTTCAAGAAAATTAGAGATTCCAAGGGAACATTTCATGCAAAGATGGGCTCGATAAAGGACAGAAATGGTATGGACCTAACAGAAGCAGAAGATATTAAGAAGAGGTGGCAAGAATACACAGAAGAACTGTACAAAAAAGATCTTCACGACCAAGATAGTCATGATAATGTGATCACTGACCTAGAGCCAGACATCTTGGAATGTGAAGTCAAGTGGGCCTTAGAAATCATCACTACAAACAAAGCTAGTGGAGGTGATGGAATTCCAGTTGAGCTCTTTCAAGTCTTGAAAGATGATGCCGTGAAAGTGCTGCACTCAATATGCTAGCAAATTTGGAAAACTCAGCAGTGGCCACAGGACTGGAAAAGGTCAGTCTTCATTCCAGTCCCAAAGAAAGGGAATGCCAAAGAATGCTCAAACTACCACACAATTGCACTCATCTCACACGCTAGTAAAGTCATGCTCAAAATTCTCCAAGCCAGGCTTCAGCAATATGTGAACCGTGAACTCCCAGATGTTCAAGCAGGTTTTAGAAAAGGCAGAGGCACCAGAGATCAAATTGCCAACATCCACTGGATCATGGAGAAAGCAAGAGAGTTCCAGAAAAACATCTATTTCTGCTTCATTGACTATGCCAAAGCCTTTGACTGTGTGGATCACAATAAACTGTGGAAAATTCTGAAAGAGATGGGAATCCCAGACCACCTGACCTGCCTCTTGAGAGACCTGTATGCAGGTCAGGAAGCAACAGTCAGAACTGAACATGGAACAACAGATTGGTTCCAAATAGGAAAAGGAGTATGTCAAGGCTGTTTATTGTCACCTTGCTTATTTAACTTGTATGCAGAGTACATCATGAGGAACGCTGGGCTGGAAGAAGCACAAACTGGAATCAAGATTGCTGGGAGAAATATCAATAACCTCAGATATGCAGATGACACTACCCTTATGGCAGAAAGTGAAGAGGAATTCAAAAGCCTCTTGATGAAAGTGAAAGAGGAGAGTGAAAAGGTTGGCTTGAAGCTCAACATTCAGAAAACGAAGATCATGGCATCTGGTCCCATCACTTCATGGGAAATAGATGGGGAAACGGTGAAACAGTGTCAGACTTTATTTTTTGGGGCTCCAAAATCACTGCAGATGCTGATCGCAGCCATGAAATTAAAAGACGCTTGCTCCTTGGAAGGAAAGTTATGACCAACCTTGATAGTATATTAAAAAGCAGAGACATCACTCTGCCAACAAAGGTCCATCTAGTCAAGGCTATGGTTTTTCCCGTGGTCATGTATGGATGTGAGAGTTGGACTGTGAAGAAAGCTGATTGCCAAAGAATTGGTGCTTTTGAACTGTGTTGTTGGAGAAGACTCTTGAGAGTCCCTTGGACTGCAAGGAGATCCAACCAGTCCATTCTAAAGGAGATCAATCCTGGATGTTCATTGGAAGGACTGATGCTAAAGCTGAAACTGCAATACTTTGGCCACCTCATGCGACGAGTTGACTCACTGGAAAAGACTCTGATGCTAGGAAAGGTTAGGGGCGGGAGGAGAAGGGGATGACAGAGAATGAGATGGCTGGATGGCATCACCGACTCGATGGACATGAGTTTGAGTGAAGTCCGGGAGTTGGTGATGGACAGGGAGGCCTGGCCTGCTGTGATTCATGCGGTCGCAGAGAGTCGGACACGACTGAGCGACTGAACTGAACTGAACTGAACTGATTAAATGAGGTTGGTTTCTTTATTTTCTGTCTTATAATTTCAGTAAACATATTTCTCACTCAGTTAAAAAAAATTATGGCAGCACATAGATGGAAAGGCAAGTTGGTACAGATTGTGGGGTAAAGCACCATGATTGAGAATATCATACACCAAAGCATGCACTAAAGCAGGAAAGAAGGCGGCGAAGGCAGGGAGGATCAGGCAGACGGAGATAGCAGTATCTCTGCAGTCACAATTTTCCTTCACAAAGTCTTCAAATGCCCATTATGTCCAGTCTGCAAACATAATCTCTCAGTAAATCCAAATCAGACAGATTTCTTCCAACACTGGAACAGATCATGGTTTCTTCCATTGAGCCCCAGATTAAGGTCCTTTACTGCAATAAGGCGTGATGTTAAACAAAAACATCTATGCAACGCACACATCGAGATCTCACACTTTGGAAGCTAAACCTGAATGATAGAGCAGCAGAAATACACCCTTCACTTCATTCTCACCATCAGTGTCATCCTCTTCCCAAAGAGGTGAGAAGGGTTTTTCTTAAATTTTCTCTGACAACAGAGTTGAATTTTACTGAACTACATGAAAAGACTCCAACTGGATTAGAAGAAAAATGCAACAAGCAAGAACCTCCATAGGGAGAAAATGTCCCCAGTAACCTATATCATTGTGTGGTTATTACAGGGTATGTAATATCATGGGTCATATTTTTGTACAGAAAATAGAATAGAGGGTTGAGAATTTGGACGTGATTACATCTCAGAGACAGAATATGTTCAGAAGAGAATGAGCTTTAGAGCTAAATTGATTAAGGTTAAATAGTAGGTCTCAGACTCCCTGTGTTCCACGAGTGATTTTAGGCAAGTTATATAATTTCCTTGTTCTTTACTTGCCTTATCTGTGACAATGAAATAATGGGGGCAGGGGGCAGACAGGGGGATACATATCAGTAACACATTAGAATACACAAAATATATGCTGCTGCTGCTAAGTCACTTCAGTCGTGTCCGACTCTGTGCGACCCCATAGACAGCAGCCCACCAGGTTCCGCTATCCCTGGGATTCTCAAGGCAAGAACACTGGAGTGGGTTGCCATTTCCATAGCTTAATCCCTGAAATGTATCGACTATTGTTTTCCACATTACTCTCCCCTCAGCTCCTATTCCAGTGCTATTCTTTCTTTACTGAAATTTCAGAGAATGTTATTTTAATTTTCTAATGCTTTCTATAATGTTTGCAATGGTTTAGGCTCCAAAATTTATGAAATCTTGTTATACCTTTTATATCAAAAATTTTAAATTCATTTTCTTCAAAAACTTCTCAAAACCTCTTAGCTGTTAACTATAAAGCAAATAAAAGTGGGAGAGAACAAAGCAATTCAATAAAAATTGGATTTACTTCTTAAAAAGAAAGGTTTTAATCTTCTTAATTGGCCCTTTGATGTAGATAATTTCCAAGAGTGGGACATTTTATAGACTAAAAAGATCATGTTAAAATCTTTCCTGAGAGTAATCAAGATTTAGTGATCCTTTAGAACAGAAATCATTAAAAATAGCAAAGAGAAAGGAGTTATTAGATGTGGAAGATCAAGGTCTCCAACATATTAAAATTAGCAATGAAGGACTACAAATTCTAGGAAATGGAAGATAACATTTTCACTGCACATTTCTTTAGACGATAAAGAGCACTGAATCAATATATCATTGAAGAGATTATTATTTTGTACAACCTGAAGGTTGGTGCAGGTCATTCTCACAAAAGCAAACAGAACTTGTTAATTTAATCCAACAGACTTGGCAGTGAAACCAAACAGGAATTTAATCAGCTGGAGAAGGTGGTGAGCATCTCTGAAAATTGAATGATCGCTGTGCAAACAGTAAATATCATTATGGAAGGGCAAGGAAAGAAAAAGAGTGCTTTTCTCATGATTTTCATTGAGTTCATCAAACATAATAAATGATTCCAAATAAACCATTTCCAGGACTGCAACAGTGACTTAATGTTACTTGTACTAGAAAGTTAAAATTTATAGTTTTCCAATCTCTCACCTTTCTTAAATACTTTTTTTAAGCTGCAAGGTTATAAAATGAAGGATTAAGTGTCTTATATTCCAAGACAGCAGCTGACTTCTCAGTTTCTCAACTCAACATAATCTGACAGCACTCTGACGCCAAAGTGAAGGTTTTTTTATTATAGAGACTAACTCAGAGACAAGGCTAAGATGTAACATTAGTTGAACGATCATTGCTTTAAACATCTTCAAAACTAAGAGCATTTTTAAAGGCTATATATCGTTGCCAAAGCATAAATAAAACTTACTGCCTCCCTTACACTTAAATGAAATTATCATCATTTTATTCAGAATCTTTCCCACTTCCTGTTATCACAGAGTTTTCACTGTGCCTTGTCCTTCTTTCTTTCTCATTTCAGCCTCTACCCTATTTGCAGGTTTTCCTCATTTCTAATCTCTTTGAAACCCAGTTTTGAAAGCATAACCTTTTAGAAGTCTCACGCTGAGGGCATGTAAGTGTACACCATATTCAAAATAAAAAGACAACAGCTATGAAAACATAGTGTTCTCATCAAACAAGTAAATGTATTACCAAAAGGAACCTCAATAAACAAGTGTCAATTGGTGTTTCCCAAAAGTGACAAACAAAGATACGTCATGTGGTGGAGTTCCAAAAAAGACATTTCAAAGTCTCATGGAAGATAATTTTAATGTTCAATTATTAAAAGTAAGTGAAAAACTTATTTGGAAACTCTAGAAAATGGTTGTCTAGTTTCATGGAAAACTAGACCAGGAAATAATGAACTAATGAAGAACTGTATTATGTTAAGCTACTACTGAGAAGAATGAGAATGACTGGGAAAATCAGAAACTACTATTTCAAAAGCACATAGACAGAGACTAGATGGAAAATCTTAGCTTTAAGAAAAATGCAGTGACACTTTGTCATAACTTTGTCTAAAAACAGACAGATAAACATTTGTTTCTAGTCCAGTTTTAATACTATCTTGAATCATTTCTCTCCCTCCATATTTCATCTCCCAAAGGAACAGAATATACTCTTTTATGTGTGTATACTTGCACCATCTTCTCTTATTATTTATACAGTGTATGTCATTTATACAGTGGCAGACTGCATAAATCATAATAAATGTATAATATGACAAATCATAATAGTAATACCATGCCACTGCATGGCAAAAAAATACAATAACTTGAATGTTAGAAACTGTGCCTAGTGAACTAATTGATCTGGAAGAAGAGATGGCTAGTCATTATGTTAAATGTCAGAACACTGAGTCTTTCTAACAGCACAGGACAAAGTCAAAGGGGAAAAAAGAATATAAAAGGGAACTTACTGTTTGCAAGCAGAATTTAAAGAAAGCTACTGGATTAGAAAACAAAGCTATCCAGTGAGCAAGATTCCAAAATTAAGAAAAGGCCTCAAGCAAATCAAAACTGTGGGTATTTGACCTCAGGAAGGTGGAACCTGATAAGATTCTCTCAGACAGATAAAGAACTTCTAACAACATTAAGGGCACTACCCTACAACATACTGTTCAGTTCAGTTCAGTCTCTCTGTAGTGTCCAACTCTTTGTGACCCCATGGACTGCAGCACGCAAGGCTTCCTTGTCCATCACCAACTCCGGGAGCTTACTCAAACTCCTGTCCATTGAGTTGGTGATACCTCCCAACCATCTCATCCTCTGTCATCCCTTTCTCCTCCTGCATTCAATCTTTCCCAGCATCAGGGTCTTTTCCAAGGACTGGGTTCTTCACATCAAGTGGCCAAAGTATTGGAGTTTCAGCTTCAGCATTAGTCCTTCCAATGAACATTCAGGACTGATTTCCTTTAGAATGAACTGGCTGGATCTCCTTTCAGTCCAAGGGACTCTCAAGAGTCTTCTCCAATACCACAGTTGAAAAGCATCAATTCTTTGGCACTCACCTTTCTTTATAGTCCAACTCTCACATCTATACATGACTACTGGGAAAAACCATAGCTTTGACTAGACAGACCTTTGCTGGCAATGTAATGTCTTTGTTTTTTAATACGCTGTCTCAGTTCAGTCGCTCAGTCATGTCTGACTCTTTGTGACCCCATGAACCACAGGATGCCAGGCCTCCCTGTCCATCACCAACTCCCAGAGTTCATCCAAACTCATGTCCATTGAATTGGCGATGCCATCCAACCATTTCATCTTCTGTCGTCCCCTTCTCCTCCTGCCCTCAATCTTTCCCAGCATCAGGGTCTTTTCAAATGAGTCAGCTTTTCGGATCAGGTGGCCAAAGTATTGGAGTCTCAGTTTCAACATCAGTCCTTCGAAGGAATATGCTAAGTTGGTCATAACTTTCCTTCCAAGGAGCAAGCATCTTTTAATTTCATGGCAGCAACATACTGATGCGCAGAAATGGTAGTGGTGGTGGTGGTTTAGTTGCTAAGTTGTGTCCAACTCTTACAACCCCATGAACTGTAGCCTGCCAGGCTCCACTATCCATGGGATTCTTCAGGCAAGAATACTGGAGTGGGTTACCATTTCCTCCTCTATGCACAGCAACATAGGTCTGAAAAAGAATTACAGTTGGACTTTGGGGGTGTGTGGTAAACCCTGATAAGATTTGCAGAAAATACACAGTCGTTAAGACAGCTATACCAGAGCCCCCTGTTTGTACTAAAAAGTAATTCAAATAAAAAAAAGATTAATGGGCTTCTAGTTTTACATTGGCAAGAAGCAGACTGAGAAAATAACTCAGCTACAAAGACAGACTATTTTTGTAAAAAAAAAAAAAGGGAAGATCTCATAGGATTGAACCAAGAGTTGAGAACAATGGACAGGGAATCAATTCACTGGGGTTGTCTCTCATCAGGAAACATTCTTGGCTCCTAGAATAGAGAAACCTGACAACATGTACCTAGATTTCAGAATTTCATGGGCAGATGACTGCTGTGTATGTCTACCCCTTTTTGAATGTAAAAGTCTACTACTTATCTTTGTCTAATTTTACCACTGCATGTTGTATTAAAAATACTTAGCCTCTTATTTCACAGTTTCCTGGATCAAGAAGAGTCATAACCAAGGAGTTGCACTGAACAAACCTGCAACATGTCTGGACTTGTTTTTGATGATGAAATCCTGGACTTCAAGGAAGAAATAAATGTAAAGTTACAAATGAATTATTGTTCCCAGAGGGTAGCTTATGGCTGTTGTTCAGCTTCTGGTCAGTTCAGTCGCTCAGTCATGTCCGACTCTTTGTGACCCCATGGACTGTAGCATGCCAGGCTTCTCTGTCTACTACCATCTCCTGGAGCTTGCTCAAACTCATGTCCATTGAGTAGGTGATGCTATCCAACCATCTCATCCTCTGTCATCTCCCTCTCTTCCTGCTTTCAATCTTCCCCAGCATCAGGGTCTTTTCCAGTGAATTGCTTCCTTGCATCAGGTAGCCAAAGTATTGGAGCTTCAGCTTCAGCCCTTCCAATGAATATTCAAGACTGATTTCCTTTAGGATTGACTGGTTGGATCTCCTTGCAGTCCCAGGGACTCTCAAGAAACTTCTCCAACACCATTGTTCAAAAGCATCAATTCTTTGGCACTCACCTTTCTTTATGGCCCAACACTCATATCCATACATGACTACTGGAAAAACCATAGCTTTGACTATACAAACCTTTGTCAGTAAAGTCAAGTCTCTGCTTTTTAATATGCTGTCAAGGTTTGCCATAGCTTTACTTCCAAGGAGCTAGGGTCTTTTAAATTCATGGCTGCAGTCACCATCTGCAGTGATTTTGGAGCCCAAAAATATAATGTTCTCGTTGTTTTCCCATCTACTTGCCATGACGTGATGGGACCAGATGTCATGATCTTAGTTTTTGACTGTTGAGTTTTAAGCCAGTTTGTTCACTCTTCTCTTTCACTTTCATCAAGAGACTGTTTAGTTCCTCTAAACTTTCTCCCATAAGTGTGGTGTCATCTGCATATCTAAGGTTATTGATATTTCTCCCAGCAATCTTGATTCCAGCTTGTGCTTCATCCAGCCTGGCATTTTACACAATATACTCTGAATATAAGTTAAATAAGAAGGTGACAATATACAGCCTTAACATGGTCTTTTCCCAATTTGGAACCAGTCCATTGTTTCATGTCTGGTTCAAACTGTTGCTTCTTGACCTGCATACAGATTTCTCATGTGGCAGGTATGATGGTCTGGTATTCCCATCTAAGAATTTTCCAGTTTGTTATTATCCACACAGTTAAAGGCTTTGGTGTAGTCAATAAAGTAGATGTTTTTCTGGAACCCTCTTGCTTTTCCTATGATCCAATGGATGTTGGCAATTTGATCTCTGGTTTCTCTGCCTTTTCTAAATCCAACTTGAATATCTGGAAGTTCAGAGTTCACATACCATTGAAGCCTAGCTTGGAGAATTTTGAACATTACTTTACCAGCATGTGAGATGAGTGTACAACTGTGGAGTAGTTTGTACAATCTTTGGCATTGCCTTTCTTTGGGATTAGAATGAAAATTGACTTATTTCAGTCCTCTAGCCACTGCTGAATTTTCCTCATTTGCTGATATATTAGAAAAGCTATGACAAACCTAGACAGCATATTAAGAAGCAGAGACATTACTGACAAAGATTCAGATAGTCAAAGCTATGGTTTTTCCAGTAGTCACACATAGATGTGTATGTTGGACCATAAAGAAAGGTGAGTGCCAAAGAATTAATGCTTTTGAACTGTGGGGTTTAAGAAGACTCTTGAGAGTCCCTTGGACTGCAAGGAGATCAAACCAGTCAGTCCTAAAGGAAATCAGTCCTGAATATTCATTGGAAGGGCTGAAGCTGAAACTCCAATAATTTCCAGTGAGAAGTGACTCACTGGAAAAGACCCTGATGCTGGGGAAGATTGAAGGCAGGAGGAGAGGGAGACAACAGAGGATGAGATGGTTGGATGGCATCACCGAGTTGATGGACATGAGTTTGAGCAAGCTCTGGGAGTTGGTGATGGACAGGGAAGCCTGGAGTGCTGCAGTCCGTGGGGTCACAAGGAGTCGGACACGACTGAGTAACTGAACTGAACTGAGTGCAGCACTTTAACAGCATCATCTTTTAGGATTTGAAATAGCTCAGCTGAAATTCCATGACCTCCACTAGCTTTGTGTCATAGTGATGCTTCCTAAGGCCAACTTGACTTCGCACTCCAGGATGTCTGGCTCTAGGTGAGTGATCACACCTTCGTGGTTATCTGGGTCATTAAGATCTTTTTTGTGTAGTTCTTCTGTGTATTCTTGCCACCTCTTCTTAATATCTTTTGTTTCTGTTAAGTTCATACCATTTCTGTCCTTTATTGTGCCCATCTGCATGAAATGTTCCCTTGGTATCCCTTTTTTTTTTTTTAAGCAATCTCTAGTCTTTCCCATTCTATTATTTTCCACTCTTTCTTTGCATTGATCACTTAGGAAGGTTTTCTTATCTCTCCTCACTATTCTTTGGAACTTTTCATTCAGATGGATATATCTTTCCTTTTTTCCTTTGCCTTTTGCTTCTCTTCTTTGCTCAGCCATTTGTAAGGCCTCCTTAGACAACCGTTTTGCCTTTTGCATTTCTTCTTCTTGGGGATGGTGTTGATCACTGCCTCCTGTACAGTGTTATGAACCTCTGTCCATATTTCTTCAGGTATTCTATCTATCAGATATAATCCCTTGAATCTATTTATCACTTCCACTGTATAATCATAAGCGATTTGATTTAGGTCATACCTGAATGGTCTAGTGGTTTTCCCAACTTTCTTCAATTTAAGTCTGAATTTGGCAATAAGGATTTCATTATCTGAGCCACAGTCAGCTCATGGTCTTGTTTTTGCTGACTGTATAGAGCTTCTCCATCTTCAGCTGTAAAGAATATAATCAATCTGATTTTGGTGTTAACCATCTGGTGATGTCCATGTGTAGAATTGTCTCTTGTGGTGTTGAAAGAGGGTGTTTGCTATGACTGGTGCTTTCTCTTGGCAAAACTTTGTTAGCCTTTGCCAGATTATGGTAGGTTGTAACAAAGACGGTTACAGAAAAAATTTGTCAAGCCTCTGTATTCATGTACCTTTGTAATGTGACTTTGTGATCCTCCCAGATAAAGATGGAATTTATTTTCCCACCCCATGATGCTGGGCAAGCCTAGTGGAAGCTCCAGATCCTAAGCATCAAGAGATATTTCAGCTTCTTTCCTCCCTCTTGGAATGCTGCCCTGAGATTGCCACAGAGAAGCCCAGTCTAGTTAATTAGAGGATAAAAGACCACAAGGGATAGAAATGAATCATCTCAATTAAGACACCTAACCAGCCAGCCAGCACCCAGTGGTAAATGCCAGACATGTCAGTGAAGCCATCTTGTACTATCCAGTCTCTCTAGAAATATATAATGTAGCCATATGAGTGAACCAAAGAAGAGATCAGCAGAAGAACCCACCAGCTGAGCCCAGACCAAATTTATACCTATTGTTTCAGGTGGTTTCTTACACAGTAATAAATGATGCAGTGAACACATTTCCTAATTTTATAATACAATCCATGTTGTAAATATTATGTGCTGTTATTAAATGATATGTCAAGTAGATGCCTTTTGTTGTTGTTGTTGGAAATACGGTCCTATAAGAAAGCAAGTACTAAAATGTATAATACAGTGATGATTGACCAGAATGAACATGACTCACCTTTTAGAAAAGGCAACTGTCACTGTTCAGTTCAGTTCAGTTCAGTCGCTCAGTCGTGTCCGACTCTTTGCGACCCAATGAATCACAGCACGCCAGGCCTCCCTGTCCATCACCAACTCCGGAGTTCACTCAAACTCATGTCCATCGAGTCGGTGATGCCATCCAGCCATCTCATCCTCTGTCATCCCCTTCTCCTCCTGCCCCCAATCCCTCCCAGTATCAGAGTCTTTTTCCAGTGAGTCAACTCTTCGCATGAGGTGGCCAAAGTACTGGAGTTTCAGCTTTAGCATCAGTCCTTCCAGTGAACACCCAGGATTGATCTCCTTTAGAATGGACTGGTTGGATCTCCTTGCAGTACAAGGGACTCTCAAGAGTCTTCTCCAGCACCACAGTTCAAAAGCATCAATTCTTCGGCGATCAGCTTTCTTCACAGTAGTCTAGTATTAAAATAAAGTCTTTTTAATCCTGAATATGGCTAGCTTTGCTTCCAGGAATGCAATCAAAAGGAGAAGGAGAACATTCAAATTTAAATGCCTTCTATATGAGGGGTGTTGTAGATACTACTCAGTGACATTTAAGTCTAACAAATTTCTTGAACATTGTTTCATGGCCACTCTTTCTGCCACAAGCATCCATGGAAAAGCACAGACACATAAAAGATAAAAGTGAGAAGTGAGAAAACTCTAGATTAAGGGACAAAGATGAATAGGTGTTATAATGACACATTGAATAATCACATTTCTATAATATATTTTTGTTTGAACTGCTTCTCAGCTAGACCTCTCCTTTGGGAGATGCTGTGTAATGTCTCTGGTTATGTGATAGGAGCAAGATGAAAGATAACTCACAAGCTCCTGTGGCTTAAAATACAATGGTTTGAAATTGGTAGATTGTTTCTAAAGGTTTTTTTTTCTTCTGTTTGAGAAAGAAAGGCAGAATTATACTCACCAGCCCACCATCATCCTTCTCCAAAATAAAAGGTCAGATTGCTTCTTCTCTGTTTTTAAAGACATTGCTTAAAAAATCCTGATGTAAATGCATAAAGACTGTTAATGGCCTAAATGGCACCCTCCTCCACTCCTTCTCTACAATGAAAACCAAAAGATCTAAAACTTCTTAAAATAAAGTATATTCAGATGCTGAAGAAATGAACTTTAAAAACATCTATAACTGAATCAGTTCAGTTCAGTTCAGTCACCCAGTCATGTCCGACTCCTTGCGACCCCATAAATCACAGCACACCAGGCCTCCCTGTCCATCACCAACTCCCGGAGTTCACTCAAACTCATGTCCATAGAGTCGGTGATGCCATCCAGCCATCTCATTCTCTGTCGTCCCCTTCTCCTCCTGCCCCCAATCCGAATATATATATCTAAAATTGAATATATATAATTGCAAAAACTGTCACTGTAATATTATATACCTCATGGAATAGTCATTTGGATTATGTGATCATTTATTTTAACTCCCACTCTTCTTGGAATAGATAAAATTCAAGAATTTATATATCCAGAAATCTCTCAGGATCACTAACTAATTCTACCAAAGTTAGAACTTATTTAAATATTGATTATAAATTAAAATTAAACTATTTTAAAACTTCTAGGCTAAATTAGCCCTGGGAGCACCTCTGTTCAAATATATAACATTATTTAAGGGATTTTTTTCTTAGTATACATACTAGACATATGCAAAGTTATTTTTTAATGAAAAAATAAAATCATAGACTCAGTTCTAAAAAGGGACCATAGTTAAACTTCTTAATGCTATATATGAGAAAACTAAAGGTCAGAGAGCTGAAATAATATGATCGAAAACAGCAGGTTTTATTAGTGGTAATGCTAGGAAAGAATCAGGTTTTCTGGACTCTCAGGCCAGTGAGCTCTCCCAATTTACCACGTGGACTAACATAGGACTTTGGGTCCAGTGTGGATGGGAGGACCTGTCTTCTCCCAGTCCTGAATCCAGAAGCTACATCTAAGCACAGAACTTCAATTATCTTTCAGCCTCAGCCCTATCCCTAACCTTTTTTCTGCCTGTGCAGCTCTGCTTGCAGAATCTTCGTTCCCCAACCAGGGCCCTCAGCAGTGAAAGCATGGAGTTCTAATCCACTGGACCACCAAAGAATTCCCTTCAGAGTCTCTGGGAATGAGCAAAGCAGTAGCAAGCAATGTTTAAAAGATTCCCCGGAGGTTCTGATATGCAGCCAAGCTGAGAACTGCTGAAGTGGTTTCTCACCCTGATTTCCTTAAATGGCTTAGGTTACCAGGCGCGGTCCCAGCCTCATTTCCCAGTGTTTCTGACTCTCTTTGGTCCTTTGATACCCTAGACATCAAGAACCTAATTCTGAGAGCCCAGATTCTTGAAAAGGGAGAAATAAAACAGCGAAGATAAAGAATATGAAAGTACATGGTCTTGGCAACATGTATTGTCAGTGAAAAACCTTATGGATACATAAGAACTAGGAAACCATAAAAAAAGAATTAATTCAGCTATATCAAGGTAGAATTTCCTATAGGCACTAGCATAAACAACTAAGGGTTTCTCTGGTGGCTCAGAGGTAAAGAATTTATCTGTAATGCAGGAGCCAGAGGAGACTCAGGTTTGATCCCGAGGTTGAGAAGATCTGGAGGAGGAAATGGCAACCTGCTTCAGTATTGTTGCCAGGAAAATCCCATGGACAGAGGACCCTGAAGAGCTCATGGTGTCAAAAAGAGTTGGACACGACTGAGCATGCATAAACAGCTAATCAAATTTGCAAGAATATGTATCAGATTGTTGATTGGTTTGTTTTATTATATCATTCAATCACTCATATAAAGTATGGTCATCGGTTCACCAGCTCATGAAATTAGAAGCAGCAGATTCTTAGACATTATGGCAAGGGAGAGAAACAGAGGCAGAAATTTTCAAACTAAAGGAAGTTCTAAATCAGCCAGAATCCAGTTTAACCATCCCACAACAACTTTAGCAACCCAAAGGTGAACTTAATCAACTGACTCTCAATTTCAACCCAGTCCTCAAGGAATAAAGCTGAATCCAGGGTTTTTTTGAACCTCAGAGGTGAGAAGGATAAAATTTACTTGTTGGGATAAGATTATCAACAAGGATAGCTTCCTCATCTCTCGCAATTCTTCCTTAACTCTTGCAGCCATGGTGGAAAAACTGATAATTCTGTGGATTGAGACTGCAGGACATTTACACTTCCAGGGGAAGCATGAACAAAGCTCAGCCAGCTGTAGTGCCACATGCTTGTCTGCCTCCTTGCACAATCAGAACTGGCTTCAGTCAAATATTAACTAAAATTATGAAAAGTGAAAGTGTTAGTCACTCAGTGGTGTCCAACCCTTTGCATCCCCATGGACTGTAGCCCACCAGGCTCCTCTCTCCATGGTATTTTCCATGCAAGAATACTGGTTTGGATTGCCAGTCCCTTCTCTAGAGGATGTTCCCAACCCAGGAATAGAACCCAGATCTCTTGCAGTGCAGGCAGATTCTTTACTATCTGAGCCATCAGGGTAACGAACTAAAATCATATTTAATACCAAATATCAAGTATTCTAAATCTGAACAACCATGTATGAATGATCAAGAAAGGCCATGTGTATGAAGCTGCTTGACTCAGAAGAGTCCCATACTCCAGAAACAAGCATGTTCTTTAAGCCTTAATCAGGTCTTTAAAAAGTTAAAGTCATATGGTTTTATCTCAATGTTCTAGCTGGAGGCATATTTTATGCAACTGATTGTGTTGGTTTTCTGCCTCTGTCACCAATTCTTCTCTACTATATTAAATCCTATACATGGTAACACAAATTAATTAAGCATTATATTACAGAGTATTAATATAAATGTTTCATGCTCCTAAACCTCTATAACATAATTACTATTGCCCTGACGAAGAACTGAATTTACATTTTTAACAGAAATACTTAGAAACAAACATATTTAAATGGTTAACCATCAGTTCTAAAAGAACAGATTCAAGGAAGCAACAGTTAAAACAAAACATTAAGATTTAGATGGTCCAGTGAGGTGATGTGAAAAGAGAATACCATATATACCTCTTGCCACTTCAGTCGTACTGAAAGAGCTTTTCAAATAACCTCATTTACTTTCACTCCAAGAACCAAATATGAGTGCTGTCAATATCACTCTTTGCCTTCTTCCAGGCTAATCATGAATATCATCTAGAAAGCATTTCTTCCAGCTCATCAAGCTCCCTCTCTTCGATAGATGAAGACAACTTCACAAGCATCAACAAGCAGAGCCAACGTAAAATAATATCAGGGTTGAAATCACAGGGCTGCAAGTGACTTTCAGCTATTATACAGTGCATCCTCCTCCTCTGATATAAACATTTAAACCAGTGGTTCTCAACTTTGGCTGCACATTGAAATCATCTGAGAGGCTTTTTAAAATTCTGCTGCCCAGCCTTAAACCCCAGAAATTCTAATTTAATTGGTCTAGAGTACAGCGTGAATGTCAAGTGGTCTAAAAGCTCTCCAGGTGATTGTAATGTGCAGCTGAGTGTCAAAGCCCATCAAAGACCACCAAGAAAACACCTGTAGTCAATCAAAAAAAGTCAGATTTACTTAGCTTGTTGCAGCATAGGGAGACCCTTATGAGAATCTCAGGAAGTTTGGAAGAACTTCAAACTGGGTGGTTTTTTAAGAAAGCCAAGGGAAGCATGAGACCATTCTGGATTGGATGATATCAAGAAACGGGGGAAATTCAGTGACTGGGTATCTCAATTATCCTCATACAAGAAGCAGAAAGGTTAGAGCAGTGCTATCACTGTTAAAGAATGGAGATCACTCAGAAGGCAAGTTGTTAGCAATGAGTGCCAAGAAGCAATCATTTTCATAGTTAAGATGTGGCCTCATCATTGCCTTGTTCTAAATATGGTGTATTTATGGTTTTTGTCAAAGACTGCTGTCTGGTTTTTCAGTAATGCCAATTTCCCTTTCTCTATTTGTTTACCAGAACCTGTTTTTACATTCTCATAAGATTGAAAGTCACTGATTGAAACAAACTTAAAAGCACAGCTGCATATAAATGCTATCTGGTTGTAATATCTGTCACTCTTTTGAGTTCCAGGGTTAAAATTAGCTGATCTAGTTTATTAAACATGCAAGTGAAACCTTCCCAAAGTTGGACCTTCCAGATAAAAGCTCTGTTCCCATTCCCTTGATAAAATATTGTTATGACTACAAGTTTAAACTGTAAAAAAATGCATGCTACACTTCAAATAAATATCTTACATATAATAGCCCCTTTTGAGAGCATCACCAGTAAAAAGTTCTCCTGTATTATAATCATATTCTATTTATTCTGTTCTCAACGGAAATGAAAGTGAAAAGTGAAATGTTAGTCACTTAGTCATGTCCGACTCTTTGCAGCCTTGTGGACTATAGCCCGCCAGGCTCCTACGTCCATGGGATTTTCCAGGCAAGAATACTGGAGTGGGTTGCCATTTCCTTCTCCAGGGGATCTTCCCAACCCAGGGATCAAATCAGAGTCTCCAGGATTACAGGCAGATTCTTCACCATACGAGCCACCAGGGAAGCCCAAGATACTGTTAACTCTTCACAATTACTAACTCAGAGCTACCTTGATATAGCACCATACATGAAGGATAGGGATTCTTTACAGACGTGTTTTTGACACTATTTTGATGATTCACCTAACGCTCTGTTCTATAAGAAACCAGGTTAGTGTCAACCACTTAGGCTTTAAGAATGAATACGTGTATTCAATAGAAACTGGGGTTACTTAAATTCAGTATTCTCTCCTGGAAAATTCCATGGACAGAAAAGTCTTGTGGGCTACAGTCCATGGAATTACAAAGAGTCTGACACAACTGAGTGACTGAGCACAACTCTTCTTTGGTAATATGGAGTATATATTTGCTCTCCTAGAATATACATGTAATCATAATCCTACTTCATGCCGCCCTAAAAATAAGGCTCTTTCACTGTTTCACAAGTGTCAGTAGAGAAAGTCACATTACTTATTTATTTGTTTGTTTATAAGAGTCAGAAATACATTAACCTCTGATGATCTAGAGTGCCAGTTACTCACAGGAAACTCCACTCAGGGCCACCCGATATCATTATCTACTCCTCAAAGTTCCACAGAAAGGAGACAAAAGTTTTCCTCTCCTAGAATGAGTTATTTACATGGTTGGATCCTAAGGGAGTCTGGAAATGGTACCCCTGTTTCCCTACTTGAACTCTGAACCAGTTCAGAAAACCAAAAATTTAGGCAAAAAGATATTTTTTAAAACTTTAGAACCAAAAGATGCCAAGTCACAGGTTGGATTCTCCAAGAGCAGGTACTGAGACAGAATTTGAGTTCAAGATGTAAGAAGAGACTAAAGGAAGGGCGACGAAGCACGACTGAGCAGAGGAAAAAGCCACACTGTGATGCAGACCCAAGGAAAATCTGGCCAACCTGGCAACAGCTGCAGAGTAAAGAAACACTGCCTTTGAGAGTCATCCCAGAGAGGGTTGAATGATCTGAGCCTTCAAACCCCCTCCTAGCTCACTCACCACATGTGGACTGCCCTGGTAAGAGCACAGCTGTGAGCAGGCATCTGGCTCCACATGGCTGAGGCAGACCCTAAAGGAACAGGAAGCTGGAGGCTCCCTGCCCATCACCCCCTTCCCAGCTGGACAGCAAGTCCTTCCTCTCAGAGGCTCTGGGAGCCCATCCTCATGTCTACCCCAGTCCAAGCGGGAGAGCATGGTAAGATGCTTGGCAACAACAGACTTCCCGATAGGACACTAAGTAATCACAGACCTCATACCTCATTTACAGAATGAAAACTAAAACCTCATAGTATAAAGATACTGACCCAGAATACATGGTTTTCACTAGCAGCTGGACTCTAAAGAAGAAATAAAGGAAGAGATTGAGATATGAATGCCAATTTCTGCTCCCACATTCACCAAAAAAGAGACAATTGAGAACAGAGATATACAGACAAACCAGGGGTGATGTGTTAATAAGGGTGACCCTCCACATGAACGGAGGTGAATGGTGCCCCCTGTCCTCCACCAACGTAGTCACAGAACTTGACAGTCAGTTAAAGGCAGTATAGCTAACTTATTAACATTTTTAGGTCTCCAGATTATAATCATAAATCAAAACTCTCAGGTATGCAGCAATCATTTTTATCCATACTTATAAATATTATTCCATTTGAAAGGTTGGGGACCAGGGAGTTGGTTTGTTTGGTGGTTGGTTGAGGAACTAGAGTTTGAATTTTTATTCTTGTTGCAGCTGCAAGTAAAGAAATTTATTTACCAAGTCCTAAATAACAAAATTTTTTTTTTAGATTTTCTGAATTCTTTTCTGTCTTAATGCAAAAGTCACAGAGGGGATTTTAATCACTCAGTGGCAAAGAAATATACATTGCAAGTGGCAATTCAGCAACCAGACTGATTCCCCTCATTCCCCTTTCAGGTGCATACCTCTTGACACTATAATAATAATAACGTCTACCACAGAAGGGAGGCTGCTTTGTCAGCCACTTAGGATAGAAAGCACCTAGGAACTCAGACTAGGGAGTTACAGTAAGACCCAGAGAGCATAAGAAGAAAATGTAACCATGGAGACCCCAACTCCTCCATGAAAGGTTTTGAGTGACTCCAGCAGTGACCACAATATGCAAATCATAGATTTTTATGGAAGGAGCGTTGACTTATCAAGGAGTGTCAGTCTTTTCTCAGCCAGTCAGTTTCATTTAAGTAATTGCCTAACCCTTCCTCTATGAAAACATATAATGTTGCTAAGGAATTTTATTTATAAAACAATGGTCACCTGTTTAATGAGGTAAATTTGATATCATGGAGATTTACTCATAACAAGACCATATGACAGGTTGTTCATTTCTGCTTATGCAACTGAGACAAAGCAGTCTTTTAGAACTTGTCTAGACTGATGATCTAAAGACTACCCTAAGACCACTTCCTAAAATGACCATTTCCTGGGGTATCTGCCTGAAATAAAACCTAAGCAAGCTAAGAAAAACACAGATCTCCATTGATCTGAGTCTTCCTGAACCTATACCTTTATCAGGGTTTTACAAAGTTGGACTTCCCTGATGGCTCAGATGGTAAAAGTCTCTGCCTATAATGCAGAGGACCCTGGTTTGATCTCTGGGTCAGGAAGATCCCCTGGAGAAGGAAATGGCAACCCACTCCAGTACTCTTAACTGGAAAATCCCATGGACGGAGGAGCCTGGTAGGCTTCGGTGCACAGGGTCGCAAAGAGTCGGACACAACTGAGCAATTTCACTTTCTTTTCTTTAGGAAGTCTGGTCCTGTGACCATGAAAACACTCCGTGCACTTGCTAAAAATGTGCATGGCTAGACCCCATTTAGTGAATGAGACTAAGAGTCCACATGGTCAATAAGTTCACCAGGTGATTCTAATGCACACTAGGATTTGAGAAATCCTGTTACACCATTATATTGGAACAAGGTCCGAGTCATGATCCAGAAATCAAGCTCAAAAGAAAAATTCAACAAAATTCATTTGACCTTTATTTGGAAACAGTATTTTTTACTAGAGAAAACTACAACTTATTCATTCAATATATATCTCGTCATGTTCCTTCCACATCCAGACCCTGTGTTAAATACAGTAGATTCAAAACATAATGCACAGAAGATTAAAAGAATGGGTCTAGTAGTGCCACACATTATAACTCATTCCACAGTGAATTCAGATCTTGCAATATGCATATCACTAGGAATTAAAATGAGAATTCAGAAAAAATTACACTTCTACTGAAGTGGAACTATCCTAATAAAGACAAACATTACAAAGTGTGTATAGGATATGATTACACGAATCTAGTTCTCTTCAGGGAAAAGAACAGTGTGAAGAGTGGAGAGACAAGTACATGACCATTTTAAAAATAAAAAGATCTCTTAAAATAAGAGATCAGAGCTTAGACATGATTCCCATCCCAACTGGAGTCAGTTCTTTATACTAGAATCAGAGAGCTGATGAACTTTTTGATCTGTCCTTTCTTTCTTTGGAAGCAGAGATCTAAAAGCTGTTTTCAAACAAGATTATGAAGAAAGGATAAAAGGATGATGTATAAATCATGATTGATTTTTCCATGAAGTATCCATGAACTCAGCTGAAACAGACTCCAGACATGAAAACCGCTGCATACATACCACCTGCTATGGTCTGAGCATTTATGTCCCCCAGATCCATACGCTGAGATTGTAATGACAATTGTGATGGTATAAGCAGACAGGGCCTGTGGGACATGATTAGGTCAAGAGGTTAGAGCCCTCACAAATGAAATTAGTACCCATATAAAAGAGATACCAGACAGTGCCCTTTCCTCCTGCTACGATCGACCCAAGAAGAGGTCGATCTTGGACTTTCCAAAGCCCAGAACTATGAGAAGTAAATTCCTGTCATTTATAAGTGCCTAGTCTGTGGTATTTTGTTACAGTAGCCCAAAGAACTAAGACATTACCAGAACTAACTCCTTGCTTGCTATAAGTTAAACTTGCTCAAGACTGAGAATATGAGTTTCTATAAAGCTTTATAAAAAATGGCTATGATATGAGAATCAACTTAAAAGTATTTAAGCTCCATTTGACCTTCACAACTTTTGTTTATAAAAAGATTTTACAAAGCATTTGTGTTTATAAGCTTTGTCCTATGATCAAATTAAACCTAATTAGATGATTGTATCAAGATTTGCCAAAGTCAAAATAAAGAAAAGCATGCACTGAAGAAAAATGGAAAAAGCACATTGTTTTAAAATTAAATGGTGGAACTATGGTTGATTTTCCTACATTTCCTGGGTATTTAAAAATGAGAATAGATTACTTTATAAAGAAAACATTTAAAATTAATTTCTTAGGGAGTTTATGACAATAGAATTTTTACAGTAAAAATAAATCTCCCAATTACCGTTGTCAAACAGAAGTTAATGTGAGGCACAGTGAGGATGAACCAACAGAAATGTCAGAGTTTGCACCAAAGAAAGGTTTATTAGTTGAAGGAGGTACCAACCCCAAAGATGGGAGACCTAGACTCTTTTGAAATCCATCTTGCTGGCTGACCGGGTGCAAGGGTTTTAAAAACAAAAAACGGTAAAGGGAGGCAGTGTGTTTTTGTGGTTTCAGCTTCCTGATAAGGCATCGGCTTCAAATCTACATCTTGTGCTTTGATGCATCATTGGTGATTGTGACTGATCTATGTGTTCCTGCAAAGCAAGCTAGTAAATCATGGTCTTGTGACCCCTCCCTTCTTTCTAAGAGAGAGCAAAAGCAAGGGTTGAGGCATTTTGTTATTTACAAAGAGCCTTTGTGATGGTTCAGGGGTTTCCATTTTTAAATGATCCTCCTAGTATCATAAATTTTAAGTCCACTTGGGGCCAGCTGGTTGAAGCCACAGGACGTTATCTCCACAGTTTGGGGTCATAAACCAGGGCATCAGTTTACTCTACTTAATAATCATGAAAAAAGATTGTGTTGGGCTTGCTTTTCCTGTGTTTCTGCCTCAGCTCACTCTCCTAGTTGGAGATCAAAGCCATTCTACAAACAAGAGGCAGGTAGAGGACACGGCTCTGGGAGGGGACCCCCATAGGGTCCTGCTCGGTTACATTAAGAGTCTCCAGTGGTCACTGTTTCTTTTTAACCTTATTTCCTTTCTTCTTTTCTAAAAATGTGTTTTAACCTGAAGGCCAGATTGCCTCTATTCTCTATTTTCTAACATTTATAAACCTCAATAATTTTGCTAAAAGTTCTGCCTTTCCTTTTTCTCTTCTTTTTTATTACAAACCTATAAATTCTAACCACAACTGTCCAGTCCACCTCCCATTATTCTCAATAATCTTGACTGACTGACTTTGAAAGCAGATTGCTTTAGCACATTAACTTTGGCTGGGGCACCCTTTTTCCACACCTGACTCTCCTACCCTGCAATTTTACATCCATTCTAACTAACAGTTTTCTAGGTAATAAATTATACATGACATCTGTCTTGTCCTAGTTTTTAAAATCCCTGTAGCCTCTTAAAAGTCTTTTTTAATGTCCTTATTCTCCAGTCCAGACAATCTCTGCTATTCCTTTATGTGATCATTTTCTGATTATCTTTTCTTTAATCTTTGCCTTTATACTCTACTCCAGTACTTTCCTCAGTATTTCTTTCCAATAGTTGTTTTTTTTTTTCTATTTCCTTTTTTGTTTCTTAAATTCTTCTTCTTTGTGGCTCACTCTACCAGCCTTGGGCTACTAAAATGTGAATGCTTCTAATTTACCAAAATTGTGACCCTCTACCTACTAAAAATGTAAAGATAAATGTACCAGGCTATGACAGAATCTGCCATCCATCACACCCAGTTCCTATAAGGAATAAAAGTCCACTCCTACCAAGCCCCTCAGGATGTTGTCTTGATTGGAACACACCATATTGTCATTTCTTGTTTTTTTCCATCTACTTTTCCCTGTAAACTTTGAAATCCAAATGGAGAGTGGGTTCTGTTAATGCTTATAACATCGGTATTTATCACAGCAACCAGCACATGACAGATGTTGAATAATTATCTGTTAGATGCAAAGAGCCGATTCATTAGAAAAGACCTTGATGCTGGGAAAGATTTAGGGCAGGAGAGAAGGAGGCAACAAAGGATGAGATGGTTGGTTAGCATCACTGACTCAATAGACATGAATCTGAGCAAACTCTGGGTGTTACTAAAGGACAGGGAAGACTAGCACGCTGCAATCCATGGGGTTGCAAAGACAACTTAAGAGACTGAACGACGACAAAGGTAGATATAGGATTCACTTTTCACAATGCGTGAATTCAGAAGCAGGTATGGGAACCCGGATGTCTTCAACTAAGCCAAACATAAAGAAATTTGATAAAATGTACAACAATGCCACCTTCTCACTAACTTTTGTTTTAGAAAATATAATCACTAAATATTATATTTTAGATTATAATATAATCATTACACTTACTTTATGTATGTCAATGTTGTGGATTTATTATCTTTATATTATATAAATTTACCCATAATTTTTTCTCAGTTTTATTTCTGATATGGTGAAAATCAGTAAATAATAATCCACATAAATAAAAGCTCTTTGGTGTCCTTAATAACTTTGAAGACTCTGAAAGCATCTTAAGACTGGAAAGTTTGAGAACTCCTGTTCTAAATCATCTGGATATACCATGAGTCCCAACACCCCTCAGTGTCTCTCTAAATCTTCCCAGTTTCACTTCTCTGGGGGTTCGGGTCATTTCTTCCAACCACCTCTGCAGTGACCAGTTCTGGGTGGGGTCTCACTCACATCACCAGTGGAACCTGGTACTACTCTACCTTTTGCCTGCCTGGTGCGCCTCTCACCTCCCACACAAGCCTTCTCTGTTTAAACTAAGACAATCATTTTCAAGCTATGTTTGGTGAAGGGTCATTTTTTAATGCAATCCATTGCCAACTGACATATTATAAAATACAAGAAAAGAGAATTGCTGTAAAAATTAACTGAAAAAAAAAATAAACAAAAACATACAAAAAAACAAGCCAAATTTCTTACTATTAAATTCAACAGACATAAAATTAATCAAAATGCTATAAAAATTTCTAACCACTTGCTTTCAATTTCTGTACTTATCCTACCATGGGTAATAACAGTTTGCTATCCAGAGAACACATTTGAGTAGTGCTGCACTGAGGCATAGGACTATCCAGAACTTGCTCAGCATCCATCCATGAAATTTGGCAATTGAACACCTCATGGGGTGAACTTCAGCTACTCAAAGATGAGAGCTGATAGGGTACTGAAACAGGTCATACATCTTTTCCAATGGTCCCCTGGGATGGAGCAATAGCCACCCATAGCCATGGCTCATTTTACAATGCACCTTCCTTCTTTGCTCACTCTGCACCCGCTACCTCTACTGCCTAGGATAATGCTCCCCAATAAAGCACTCAAACTTTAGCTTTGGCATGAAGATTTGCTTTCTTGGAATCCCAGAAAATGAAAACAAAAGTCAAAATAGTCTTCGCAACTCACTAAAGTCAGGGGGAAACACAGGGGTACAGAACGGACAAAATTCATTGTCCTCCCTCTAATGCTGCACACAGCTCGTGCTTCTATTGGCTTCCTCTTTTCCTACCTTTTGGTTGGCATGTTGCAGCTGCTACAAACTTAATCACTCAACCTATGACAGATCCCTCTATTCAACCTCATGTCCAGGCACTATGTTTATCTTCATCCTAAGATAAACCATTCAGTCACAGGCAAGGTTCATTTGATCCTTACAATTGACCCTTAAAATTGGTTAGTGTGATGAATAGGACATTTATCATAATCTTTGTGGATGGAGAAACTGAGAAACAGAAAGGGTAAGTGATTTGTCCATGGACAGTCAATAATTTTGTGACAGGGTGATAAACAAAGCTCAATTACAGTTTTCTTTTCTTGTGTTTTCACTTTATATTCTGACAAGAGCAGACAGATTTCCCTGGCCAATATGGCCAACTAGTATAGTGCTATGACTCCTATGGCTAATATTTTAACAGATAAACAGAATATGAAGGTAAAAACATCAGTTACTTGCAGAGAGGTCATGGATTCCCTCTTAGAGAATGCATTACTTTGAACACCCCATAAATATATGATAAATGAAAGAATAAATAAATGGATGATCAGTCTAAGCTTGGCATTTTTACAGTCTTCAAGGCTTTAAAATTATTCTGCTAGAAAAAAAATCACACACAAATTTCAAGCATATAGGTACCTAGAATCCCCTGGATCAAAGGAAATTGTTTTAATTTAAAGAAAGTGCAGATATGCAGGGATGACCCAGAGGGAGGATAAGGGGAGGAGGGATGTGGGAGGGGGGTTCGGGAGGGGAAACTCATGTACACCCTGGGGCGGATTCATGTCCATGTGTGGCAAAACCAACCAATATAATATTGTAAAATAATTAGCCTCCAATAAAAATAAAAACAAACAAACAAAAAAAAGTTAAATCTGCACTTCTGAGATTTTGTAACCATATATTTAAACATGCACAATGCAGTATGCACTAAAAGTACATACTTGGCAACAATTTAACTTTATGCCAAAAATAGTAGGTAACTTTTAAAAGATGAAGAAATAATGTTGGATTTTAAAAATTATATTTAAAAAAAATTATTTATTTTTAATTGGAGGATAATTGCTTTACAATATTAATGCTGTATTAATGCTGTTTCTGCTATATATCAAGATGAATCAACCATAGATATATGTAATGCACCCTCCCTCTTGAACTTCCCTTAGTTCTTTTAAAGAGTATTTGAACAAAAATGTTTGCAGACCAACGGGTTAGAGCTGCTATATGTTCAGTTCAGTTCAGTTCAGTCGCTCAGTCGTGTCCGACTCTCCGCGACCCCATGAATCACAGCACGCCAGGCCTCCCTGTCCATCACCAACTCCCAGAGTACACTCAAACTCATGTCCACAGAGTCGGTGATGCCATCCAGCCATCTCATTCTCCAATGAAGAGTAAATTCATGAAGGGATCCTTACTGCCTCTACCTGCAAGACTCAGCAAAGGAAAAAAGACGATGACAGCAATGGGGCTAGAAATCCAACAGACTCTGCTGCCACATTAGAATAACCTCATTTCTCCTAGGCCATAAAGGCGCAATCCAGAGGGTGACTGCAACTGCAAAGCCCTTTCCAATCTGTGTCCCAGACACCTCAAGTAATCCTTTCATTCTGGGTGCTGTCAAAAGGAATTCACTTTCTACTCGTTGAACAACAATTTAGTAAAAGAACAGATTTCACGTCAAGTGTTCTTATTTTTACCACACACTCAAAAAAAAAAAAAAAAAGGACACAAGGAAATATTAGGAGGTGATGGCTATGTTTATTACCTTAATTATGGTGACAGTATCATGGATGTTTGTATCTGCCCAGACTCACCAAATTGTACACAATAAACATATGCAGTTTTGGGGTTATATCAATTGTGCCTCAATAAAGCTGTTTTTTTAAAAATGAAAAAAAATAAAAAATAAAACACACACACACACACACAAATTCCCTCAGTCCACAGTCAACATGACAGATAGATTGAATTCATTTCACAATAATGGTATAAACCATACAAAGTAAATTTCACACTAAATCTCCATCAGTACATGTGCATTCATTATAAGCAAATGTATCAAGAAGCCTGAAGGCTTGAGAAATGCTATCTAAAAAGAATTATCTAACACTGGCCTTTTAAAGTCTTCTGGCAAATTCTGAGTATGCAATTGACACCAGAATACATAACCAAACAACGCAAGCAAGTACACATCCAAATTGGGAGCATAACCAGTGATCTAGTCAGCAGATGAAAATGTCATTCCATAGTATAAGTACAGTTGCATGGGCAATTGATAGTGTATGCTGGCTCTATGAACACATTTTCAGATGGTGACTTGAAGGACCCTGAAACTATAAAGGCAAAGAACAAAATGTTGCTTGAATCAGAGTGTGCTCATTCTGACTTGAAATAACTTGAAAGGAAAAGTGATATTATATACCAAATAAGTTAAAAAACAGAGTACTATAGAAGTTGAAGTCTTGCTAGGAAAACAATAGGTGAAACTGTACAGAATTATGCAAAATTTCCAAATCTTCAGTGTCCAATACTGTAGTTACAGTTGCATTCTGGGTATTGAAATATGGTTGTGCAACTGAGAACTGAATGTGTGAGACTTTCCTGGCAGTCCAGTGGTTAAGATTCCAAGCTATCACTGCAGGGGGCATGGGTTCAATCCCTGGTAGGGGAACTAAGATCCCACATGCTGTGTGGCACAACCAAAAAAATAAATTTTAAAATTTTTCAATAAAGATAGCACTTCCTATTATTTAAAAAAGGAACTGAATGTTTAGTTTTATTTAATTTTAACTAATTTTGGATTTAATTTTGAATTTTAAAAAAAAGTCCTCAATACAGTTATTAGAAAACTTTTATATATATTTGGAATAACTTAGTTGTGTGAATTTACTTTTTAAACTCTAAACTCTAAATAAATGTCCAGTGTTTCTCTGGTGAAAATTTAGTGCTCAAATGAAAGTGTGCTAATTCACCCAGTTGTTGGTTACTTGCAAAAACTTCAAAGACAAGTAAATAACAGTTTTCTCAGGCATGGTACATCCTACTAAGTACTACATTAGATTAAGAAATAACTAAAACCACAACTATTAAATACCAACTGAACAAAAATTTCCCCTAAAAAAATAACAAAACTTCAAATAAACAAGAAAATGTCTTAAAAGCAACTAGCTGTTATATTATCTTGGATTAGTTATCAGAATAAAAATCAAAATATCAAGCAATTAACAGGGTTTTTAATATTATTAAGTCACATAATTATATTGGACATGAGTTCAAGATGCAGCGAGCCATGTCATAATAGTAATCAAACACACCATTACCCCAAATCTTAAAACACATTACCAGGACTTGAATTAAAGTGGGAAAGTATCCATTTGATGTTATAGATCAAGGGATATATATTCAAAACAAATGCTTGTTAAGATCCCACTTTAAATATTCCTCAAAACTAACCAGTAGTCATATACAGATGTGAGAGATGGACCACAAAGAAGGCTGAGTACCGAAGAACTGATGCTTTCAAATTGTGGTGCTCGAGAAGACTCTTGAGAGTCCCTCAGACAGCAAGGAGATCAAGCCAGTCAATCCTAAAGGAAATCAGTCTTGAATATTCATTGGAAGGACTGATGTTGAAGCCCCAATACTTTGGCCACCTGATGTGAAGAGCCGACTCACTGGAAAAGACCTTGATGCTGGGAAAGATTGAGGGCAGGAGAAGGGGCAGACAGAGAATGAGTTTATTGGATAGCATCATCTACACAATGGACATGAGCTTAAGCAAACTCTGGGAGATAGTGAAGCACAGGGAAATCTGGGGTGCTGCAGTCTATGGGGCACAAAGAGTCAGATGTGACTTAGCGACTGAACAAACATCATTTTTAGGATAATAGTAAGTTCTAGACTAAATGGAAAACTACATGGCAGTAGATGGCAATTACCACAAGGTTTGAAAGGAAAATTAGCATAAAAACTTAAAAATGTTGTCCAGAATGTATAATCTAGTTTCATGCTATGCTGTGCTTAGTTGCTTATTCATGTCCAACTCTTTGACACCCCATGGACTGTAGTCTGCCAGGCTCCTCTGTCCATGGGGATTCTCCAGGCAAGAACACTGGATTGGGTTGCCATGCCCTCTTCCAGGGGATCTTCCACCCAGGGATCGAACCCAGGTCTCCTACATTGCAGGTGGATTCTTTGCCATCTGAACCACCAGAGAAGCCCATGAATACTGGAGTGCGTAGCCTATCCCTTCTCCAGGGGATCTTCCAGACCCAGGAATTGAACCAGGTTCTCCTGTAATTCAGGCAGATTTTTCACCAGCTGAGTTACCAGGGAAGCTCCAACCTAGTTTCATGAATACCATGGTAAATAAATATGATTTGGAATGTTCTTTGAATACAAGGAGTAGGACCCTAGGATGCTTAAATTCACATATGTTGGGCATCATTACAAAAGTTTAGAAGCAAAACCTTTATATAGAAGAGCAGCACACCCAAAGCTGAAATAATTCATTCAATTCTGTCTGTTGTTCACATGTTAAGACAGATACAAGAGACCAAAAAGAGATGAGAAGTTCAACCAAATAGTCAAAACTAATGAGAAACATCAAAGAGATTAGACACCTTCAGGTAAAAAGAGATGGTTAAAATGTTTCAAAGTCTAGTTCTAAAATACTGATAAACAATATAAACATTAAAGACCATTTTGTTAAAAATATATATTTTAGGCCAATGAGAAAATTCATTTATTCAATAAACATTTATTGAGGACCCACTTCATCTTAGATACTGTAAAAGGTAGCCTCCAGAATAGAGATGAGAAAGGCAAATGCAACTGCCTCAAAAGGGCCACAGTGTGGAAAAACAATATAACAAGTACAACAGAATGCAGTAAATATTTTAATATAAAGCATGGCCATCCAGTCTGGAAACAGATACGATTTTACATGTACTTGAATATATTATTGATAAATGTTTATGTATATTGCCTGTGTTTCCAGACTTTAAGGTTACCCTTATATATATAAATATATATATATATATATATGTATCAGGTGCTTGGGACCACTAGGATGATCGCAAGACTTGAGGAAGAAAATGTCAGGGAATATGTTACAAAGGAAATAATACTTGAATGTAGAAGTATGATAGAGGGATTTGGGAAATAGACAATGGAGGGAATATTTCCTTGTTGGAAGGACAATAAAACAATACAGATAAAAGACTGTAGCAAGCATCTGGGAACTGCCTAGAATTTATTCAGTATATATAGCCTGAGCACACTCCAAGTACACTGGTATTTCCTGTCTGCTGTCTTTAGTAAGGGAGTAGTTTCTTTTTCTGTGCAATTTTGTTTCAATTAAACTTAAAAGTGTAGAAAACTGAGAAAATAATAAAATAAAGAAAATCATTTTAATTGCCCGTATTTCTACCACCCAGAAATAATCACTTTTGGTTACTTTTGTATGAATACAAATACTTTTATGGGTTGATGGAGATATATATCAATCATAGTGACATCCCACTTTTCATATTTCACTTAACAAAATTATCTTTCTTTGTATTCAAAATGTACAGAAATAATTTTATTTTTTCCAACTTTATTAATATATATATAATTGACATAAAAATTATATATAGTAAAGGTACACAAGTGATGTTTTGATATATGTAAACATTGTAAAATGATTACCACAATCAAGCTAATTACCATATCCAACACCTTCAGTTCATTTCAGTTCAATTCAGTCGCTCAGTCATGTCTGACTCTTTGCAACCCTATGAATCACAGCATACCAGGCCTCCCTGTCCATCACCAACTCCCAGAGTTCACTCAAACTCACCACCATCAAGTCGGTGATGCCATCCAGCCATCTCATTCTCTGTCGTCCCCTTCTTCTCCTGACCCCACTTACATAGTTACTATTTTTATGTGTAAATCCCATGGATAGAGGAGCCTGGTAGGCTGCAGTCCGTGGGGTCACTAAGGGTCGGACACGACTGAGCGACTTCACTTTCACTTTTCACTTTCACACATTGGAGAAGGAAATGGCAACCCACTCCAGTGTTCTTGCCTGGAGAATCCCAGAGATGGGGGAGCCTGGTGGGCTTCCGTCTATGGGGTCACACAGAGTCGGACACGACTGAAGTGACTTAGCAGCAGCAGCAGCAGCAGTGAGAACATTTAGAATCTACTTGAAATATTTTCAAGTGTACGTGCATGAATGCATGCATGCTAAGTCACTTTGCTGCTGCTGCTGATGCTAAGTCACTTCAGTCATGTCCGACTCTGTGTGACCCCATAGATGGAAGCCCACCAGGCTCCCCCATCCCTGGGATTCTCCAGGCAAGAATACTGGAGTGGGTTGCCATTTCCTTCTCCAATGTGTGAAGTGAAAAGTGAAAGTGAAGTCGCTCAGTCGTATCCGACCCTTAGCGACCCCACGGACTGCAGCCTACCAGGCTCCTCCATCCATGGGATTTTCTAGGCAAGAGTACTGGAGTGACTTGCCATTGCCTTCTCCAAGTCACTTTATTATATCCAATTCTTTGGGACCCTATGGACTGGAACCCACCAGGCGTCTCTGTACATGGGATTTTCCAGGCAAGAACACTGGTGGGTTGCCACGCCTCCTCCAGGGCATCTTCAAACCCAAGGATTGAACATGAGTCTTCTGCAGCTCCTGCACTGCAGGCAGATTCTTTACCACTGAGCCACCAGGGAAGTCTTCTCAAATGTATAACATAGTATTATTATTAACTATATACACCAGAACATTAGATCTTCAGAATTTACTCAGCTTATAAAACTGAAACTTTGCATCCTTGCACCAACATCTCATTTCTCCCACTCCCAGAGGCATTTTTACATGACTATGTAGTGATCAGAGTAGGTGTAAACATTTCACAATTGCTGTTCATTCAGACTCTTTACAATGCTTCTTTATGATAAATAATGCTGTGATGAATATCTTTATGTGTCATGCTTTATCAGAATTAGAGATTATTTACTCAGAGACTAAGAGAAATTACTGAGCAAGGAACACTTTTAAATTTTCTAATATATATTATTGCCACAATTCTTACTGGAAAAGTTATACCAATTTACCCCGCAAAGAAACTGAATGTACATATATGCCTATCTTCCCATACCCTCATCTACATAATAATATTTTTATTGTTACTAATTTGCTAGGCAAAAAATATGCAAGCTCAAATTATATTTTAATTTTCACTATCTCTATGATGAAATCTTTTCATACACTTATCAGCCAACTTTTCTTCACTTTTCTGAATGTTCATATACCTCAGCATTTATGTATTGGGATATTGATTTAAGTATTTTAGGCTATCACACCTTATCTTTATGACAAACAGGACTGATATTTGCTCCTGAATTTTGATCATATCGGTTCAGAGTTGTTTCTTAACTTTTAATTTTTATATAATCAGATGTATTATCATAGAAAAAATAATACAGCTGATTAAATAAAAATTAAATTACAGAATTACCGAAGTAACTTTTAAAATTTTTTTATTTTATATTGGACTACAGTTGCTTATGGAGAAGGAAACGGTAACCCACTCCAATATTCTTGCCTGGAGAATCCCATGGATGGAGAAGCCTGGTAGGCTATAGTCCACGGGGTCGCATAGAGTCGGACATGACTGAGCGACGGAACGGAAAGGAACAGTTGTTTTACAATGTTATCTTAGTTTCAGATGTACAGCAAAGTGATTAGGTTATACAGATATATATATATATATATATATACTCTTTTTCAAATTCTTTTCCCATTTAGGTTATTACAGAATACTGAGCAGAGTTCCCCGTGCTAAACAGTAAGCCCTTGTTGCTTATTTATTTTAAATATAGTAGTGTGTATATGTCAACCTAAACTGCCAGTTTATTCCTACCACATTCATTGGTAATCATTAAGTCTGTTTCCAAAAGAAGTAATTTCATACCTTGCCTAAATTTGCCTAATGTTTTCTTCCTTTTTATGGTATTTTCTTTATTTTCAACTGTCCCAGGTTTTCTTTTGATACACTATTAAGATGAGTCTCTTTAGTTGTTTGTCTTTTTTAAGAGCTGGCCTGTGTTTCCAACACCACGAACTGAGTTATGCAATCCTACCTTCAATCAGTCAGTCAGTTCAGTCTCTCAGTCATGTCCGACTCTTTGTGACCCAATGGACTGCAGCACACCAGGCTTCCCTGTCCATCACCAACTCCCAAAACTTGCTCAAACTCATGTCCATTGAGTTGGTGATGCCATCCAACCATCTATCCTCTGTCGTCCCCTTCTCCTCCTGCCCTCAATCTTTGACCAGCATCAGGGTCTTTTCAAATAAGTCAACTTTTCGCATCAGGTGGCCAAAGTATTGGGGTTTCAGCTTTAGCATCAGTCCTTCCAATGAACACCCAGGATTGAAGTCCTTTAGAATGGACTGGCTGGATCTCCTTGCAGTCCAAGAGACTCTCAAGAGTCTTCTCCAACACCACAGTTCAAAAGCATCAATTCTTCAGCGCTCAGCTTTCTTTATAGTCCAACTCTCACATCCATACATGACCACTGGGAAAACCATAGCTTTCACTAGATGGACCTTTGCTGGCAAAGTAATGTCTCTGCTTTTTAGTATTCGGTCTAAGTTGGTCATAACTTTTCTCCCAAGGAGTAAGCATCTTTTCATTTCATGGCTGCAGTCACCATCTGCCATGATTTTGGAGCCCAAAATAATAAAGTCTGACACTGTTTCCACTGTTCCTCATCTATTTGTCATGAAGTGATGGGACTGGATGCCATGATCTTAGTTTTCTGAGTACTGTGCTTTAAGCCAACTTTTTCACTCTCCTCTTTCACTTTCATCAAGAGGCTCTTTAGTTCTTCTCCAGTTTATACCATATGGGTGGTGTCATCTGCATATGTGAGCTTATTGATATTTCTCCCAGCAATCTTGATTCCATCTTGTGCTTCATCCAGCCCAGCGTTTCTCCTGATGTACTCTGCATATAAGTTAAATAAGCAGGGTGACAATATACAGCCTTGACGTACTCCTTTCCCATTTTGGAACCAGTCTCCATGTCCAGTTCTAACTGTTGCTTCCTTACCTGCATACAGATTTCTCAAGAGGCAGATCAGATGGTCTGGTATTCCCATCTCTTTCAGAATTTTCCAGAGTTTGTTGTGGTCCACACAGTCAAAGGCTTTGGCATAGTCAATAAAGCAGAAATAGATGTTTTTCTGGAACTCTCTTGCTTTTTCCATGATCCAGCTGATGTTAGCAATTTGATCTCTGGTTCCTCTGCCTTTTCTAAAACTGTGATTCTTCCTTTCTTATATATTAAATTCTGTAGAGGACTCAAGCAAAGATGACTGCATAAGAGTGAGTTTATAACGCCCCTCTGACCCCTCCCAAAGTCCACTAAAATTAATGTTTTTCTTACCTGTGCCAGGCACTATACCAAGCTCTTTACATGTATTTATTCAGTCACCCTTAGCAAAGAGGTTTCATTACTCATTTTATAAAGGAGAATGTGCTTAGTTGCTCAGTCGTGTCCAACTCTTTGCAATCCCATGGACTGCAGCCCACCAGATTCCTTTGTCCATGAGGATTCTCCAGGCAATAAGACTGGAGTGGGCTGCCATGCCCTCCTCCAGGGGATCTTCCCAACCCAGGGATTGAACCCAGGTCTCCCACAATGCAGGCAGATTCTTTATCATTTGAGCAACCAGGGAAGCCCCATAAAGGGGAGAATAACAGTGAATTTAGGTAACTTTCCCAAGATCACACAGCTAGTATTTGGCAGAGACCCTGTTGAAAGCTTCCCATATTCAGAAGTCATCTTTTATCTCTTGCTTTCTCCAAATCTATGTGCTTCAAGCACATTTATATCTTTTTATTTCTGAATTATCCCCAGTATTTTACCACTCCAGAATTGAAGAACATGCTGTGTCCTCAGTCCAGAATATTTTTTTAAACAGATCATTGAAATTGAGATCCTGAGTTTTAATATCAGAAAGATAGATTTATATCTCAGTCTGGTATCTACTACCTATATGATAGTGATGATCAGTTTTATGTGTCAACTGAGCCAGATTATTCAATCAAACTAGGGGTTACTGTGAAAGTATATTTTGATGTGATTAAAGTCTATAATCAGCTTACTTTAATAAAGAAGATTATCCTAGATAATCTCAGTGAGCCAGCTTCAATTAATTGAAAAGCCTTAAGATCAGAACTGAGGTTTCCCCAAGGAACAAGAAATTCTTCTTGCTGACTGCAGCTTCAGCCCATGCCGAAAAGTTCTGGCCTGCCCTTCTTGAAAGATTTAGGGCTTGCCTTGCCAACCCCCACAATCATGTAAATCAAATCCTTAAGGTAAATCTATCAATCTAATCCATACATGAATATACATATATATACACAAAGAAAGCCTATTGGATCTGTTTCTCTGGTGCAGCTTCTGCTCTGAAACAAATTGTCTCAGTTCAGTTCAGTGACTCAGTCGTGTCTGACTCTTTGCGACCCCATGGACACCAGGCCTCCCTGTCCATCACCAACTCCCAATCCTACTCAAACTCATGTACATTGAGTCGGTGATGCCATCCAACCATCTCATCCTCTGTCATCCCCTTCTCCTCCTGCCTTCTATCTTTCCCAGCATCAGGGTCTTTTCAAATGAGTCAGTTCGTATCAGGTGGCCAAAGTATTGGAGTTTCAGCTTCAACATCAGTCCTTCCAGTGAATATTCAAGATTGATTTACTTTCGAATGGACTGGTTTGATCTCCTTGCAGTCCAAGGGATTCTCAAGAGACTTCTCCAATACCACACTTCAAAAGCATCAATTCTTCAGCGCTCAGCTTTCTTTATAGTCCAACTCTCACATCCATACATGACTACTGGAAAAACCATAACCTTGACTAGACGAAACTTTGTTGGCAAAGTAATGTCTCTGCTTTTTAATATGCTCTCTAGGTTGGTCGTTACTTTTCTTCCAAGGAACAAACGTCTTTTAATTTCAAGGCTGCAGTCACCATCTGCAATGATTTTGGAGCCGAAGAAAATAAAGTCTGTCACTGTTTCCATTGTTTCCCCACCTATCTGCCATGAAGTGATGGGACCAGATACCATGATCTTCGTTTTTTGAATGTTGAGTTTTAAACCAGCTTTTTAATATCCTCTTTCACCAAGAGGCTCTTTAGTTCTTCTTCACTTTCTGCCACTGATATTTCAATATTTCAAGAGGCTATTTATATTTCATCAGAAAATGGGATTAAACTATGTCTCTAGGTTTCAATTTCCTCATGAGGGAAATGGGGACAGAGTTAGTACACAGCTCATATAGTGCCTCTAAGAACTGAATGAAATACTGTGCTTAAACACTCAGCACAGTTCCTGTCACGTGATAAGTTAATTTTTCATGAATGCTGCCATCAAATATGTACCAATATTTACAAATTTGTACTAATATTTGTAAATAAGGTCCATATCAAATAGTAAGCTTCGATTTTCATTTGAACTGAGTCAACTCCCTTAAATATTAACAAGACTAAATATTATCACAAAGACTGCCATCCAATAGAGTGTGACTCAACTCTATTCTCATGGGAAGAAAAGAACAAATGTCCATTACAGTGGAATGAAAAAATTAAGAAACTACTCCCTTGGTACAGTTGGATAATGGAATACAATACAGCAATGAGAACAAACTACTTCCAACAAGTTGGGTGAACGGCATACACTGAGTGAATACAAAGTATATTCGTGTAAGGTATAAAATCTGACAAAGCTGGTCTGTGATGGATAGTGGTTAATCGGGGAGGTCAGGGGAGGAGTCACTGGAGTGAGGAGCCCCCTCCCCCGCCCCCGCCCCACTTCAGCTCAAGCCTCTCCACTCACTCTTAGCAGATCCTCCACAGCAACCTTTTTTCTATATAAATGAGATCATGTCACCTCTCCTTAAGCCACATTAATGGCTTTCCAGTTGCATTCAAAATAAAATCTAATCTCCTTACATTTTCTACAAGGTCCTGCCAACCTCTCCAGTCACATCCTGCTCACTCTCTCATTGCCTACTTGAGTCTGGTCAGTCCCCAGGACACTCTGAGTTCCTTCTCTATTCGGGCCCTTTTCTCTTTCTGTGTCACCTGTAGAACAAACTCCAGTCCATCTTCTTAAATATCACTTTCCCAGAGATGCCTTCCTGACCCCTTCACTTGAAAACACTCTGCCATTCTCTGCTTATTTCCCTCATATTACTGACCACAATCTGTATCCATTTTGTTGTACTGTAGTTTTATTTACATTCTGACCTACAGTAGTTGCTCAAAAAATATACAGTGAATAAAAGAATGCAACCAATCAACACAAACACCACTGAGGCAGAGCAGTGGGCGTGTGCTTTAATAATCTGATGACTTCTTTCACATCTCAATGCTTTTCTGGGTATTAATTTTTCCCCAGAATTTATCTGAGGGCTGTGGTGATGAATGCTAGACTCACAGGGTATTATTCTTAATCACAGACATTCCTGGGAATAGCCAGGATTGAAGGTCAGGTCTTCTGTCCTTACTACACTCTGACCTTTAGAAAGGATGGTGGGGTATAAATCACACCTTGTATGAGTAACTTGGATGCGGCAAGTATCCAGTGTCTACCCTTTATCATGCAGATACAGTCTGTATGATAAATATTAATAGGTGACAAACAGATAACTTTGTGGTGTAGTAAGGAGACTGACAGCCATAGTCCCTGGGTTTGAATCCTCCTCCTCTACTGCTCATCAGCAGTTCCCTTGAAAAACCTAACTTCTTCTGAGTCTCGGTTTTATCAGCGATAAAATGTAGTTAACACAGCAACAAGCATTTCTCAGGGTTGTTATAGAAAGCAGATGAACAAATCTATGTGAAAAGCACACTGCAAAGTTTCTACACATTGTATACTGTAAGTTGTCATAATTATTTCCATGTAAGCTTTTCCCCTTGCCTAAGCATTTCTGTCTAGAAGGCAAACATTATGGCAAGCTAGATAAATGGAAAGGTTTAATCATTATATAATGGGGCACATTAATGTGATAAGGATGGTTACACTGGCACAATTACTGTACCTTATGTCAGTCTGGTCCCAGTGCCAATCAGGCCTTTCATATACGTGCCTTTGTGTGTGTGTTTCATAATTTCTATTTTATACCATTAAATACTATTTGCCAAAATGAAACAGACTCTAAGATAAATTTATTTATCTATGGGATATCTAATTATTTATACTTTGCCTGTAAAAGTAAACTACCTATTTTTCAGTCTCTAAATATTTTCATATTTTTGATAAATGATCAAGATCAAGTCATCACCTACACTGTCTATTCCTTTCTCAGCAGAAAACAGCACTTGAATTAAGTTTTGCATTCCCTCTCTAACAGCTGTGGTTTTGACTAGCAGGAATTTTGTCAGGAAGATTCTCTGCTTGTCTTTTTCTTTTGGTTACAATATAATTGGAATTAGGATTGGAGACACAATGCTTGATTAGTCTGGGACTGTTTAAGCTGTAAAGACATCCATATTTATGGAATTTCTTATATAATTAAATGCTAATTATAAGCCATAGTCAAATTCTAGAACATAAAGTAATTTATACAAGGTAATTTACACACCTGTAGAATTTAGTCAATTTCTAACTGAAATTGTATTTACTTGAGGGAAAACTGAATCAATATATGCTTTTGACTTTACAATCAGAAAGAAGAAAGGGAAGGAAGGAAGAGAGGGAGGGAGGGTCAAGCTCCAGAAAAGCTGAATATTGTACAATAAAGCCATAGTTTATGCAATCATTCCATTTTAAAACAGGATATCAGTGGCTTCAAGATAAAGAAACAAATTGATTCTAAAAAGTATAGAAGATAAGAAAGAAGCTAGAAGATATCTGCAATATGGTAAAGAAGACACAAGCTTTTTCATCTATCAGGGGGAAAAAAACAGAATCAATTTCTCCAGGAATAATGCAAAAATGATACGAGCAACATAGTTTATATGAAACAAATTCAAATATGACATGATTTTGATCAACCAGTAGAACATATGACAAGAGAATGTAAATGTTATCAATCTTGACTATGAGAAACTAAAAGTACAACTTCCAGAAACTAGGAAATGGAGGCAGAAGGAAGGCTAGACACAGACAACTTATAACTTGGGAGGCAAGACAAACTGTTTATACTGCATGAAAGCAGATGACTTAAGGAACTTATTTAAATTTATAAGTGTACTGAAAAGAAATTTTTTAAGATATAACTATTGGGAGGAGGTGAAAAGAAAGATGGAAATCTTTCCATCTAGTGGATTAAATGGACTAAAGGGTTATGGAGGATAGCAACAGATAATCAGAAGTTGACAAATTAAGAAAGAGCAATATAGCACCAGTGGCTCAGCTGGTAAAGAACCCATCTGCCAATGCAGGAGACCTAAGACACTTAGGTTCAATCCCTAGGTCGCGAAGATCCCCTGGAGAAGGAAATGGCAACCCACTCCAGTATTCTTGCCTGGAAAATCCCATGGACAGAGGAGCCTGCTGGGCTACAGTCCATGGGGCTGCAAAGAGATGGACACAACCAAGCACATACACATGCAATATAGCATCATATTTAACGATACAGACAATGGGAGTTACCACTAAAGGAGTTATATATAATTTAAAATGTTCATCTCTAGGGAGATGGACTGAAAGTAGAATAGCTCAAGAAGTATCACCTTTTCCCATAGGCCCTTCTACACTATTTAGCTTTAAAATTGTGTGTATAAATCATACTTATCAGCTACCCAGAATATATGGTCCTGTGAATGTCCCATAGCTTTGTTCACACTTAAAATCTCCATGTTGAATTCATCATCATCATTTCCCTCAAGCATGTGCTTCCTCCTATGTTCTTTTTATCGTTCATTGACTCACTAATTTATTCGTTCATTCAAAAACTGAGTGCCTATTTTGAAGCTCTGTGCTAAATGCTGGAAGTACAATGATGGCAAGTTGACATGGAGGGAGACAGAAACACACATACACACACACACATTGACTGACAATTGAAATCATTTCAAGGTATCATAAGTGCTTTTTAAAAAGGATCTGAGAGAGAGAATAACAAGGATGATCTGTCTTTAGGATGTGGAAAGAGATCTCTCACTGGTGACATGTACACTGAGACCAGAGAAAAAGAAGTTTTGAGCCACATTTAATGGAAATTTGCCATATCTAGGGCTACTTAGTACCTTTTGAATCATCTTCCTGTGTTTGAGGAATTTCCTATTTCATGAGTAAAGAAATAAACACTCACTACTACTGAAGAACAATACCATTGTGCAAGAATCAGTTAAATGAAAAGAGCCAATTACAAAACACCACAAATACAATTCATTTATATGAAGTGCTCATGATAAGAAAATCTATAAAGATACAAAGTTCACTAATGGTTGCCTAGTACACTAGGGAAAGGGTGGGGCTGGGGAGAGAGACCAGGGAATGACTGCTCATGGGTACAAAAATGCTCTGTAATGATAAAGTGTTCTAAACTTAAATTGAGGTGATGGCTGCACAACTCTTTGAATATACTAAATCTGTGACATGATTGGACACATACCCCATCAGCCTTCATACACCGTTTTACATGATCATCACTGGCTTAACAAATATCGGATAAGATTTGTGGAAAAGTATTTCCCTGGAAAAAGAACAGTGCTAACCTTATGATTAGACATTTAGCATTAAGGATTAAGCTGTGCCTGTGTTAAGCACCATAGCCAGTTAATAAATTATGCACATTAATCAACTGATTGTGATATGCAGAGCCCTCCAAAGGGCAGACAAAGAGCCCCACTTGCCTAACTAAGGTGCTGACAGTGGACTTGAAGAGAAGTGGAAAGACTGCAGAAACTTTTTGGATTATTTAGACTTGACAGGACTCAATGACAGGTCAGACAGGAAGATGAGGCAAAAGCTGTAAATGCCTATTCAGCAATGAATCTCCCCTACATCCTGGAAGAAGAAAAAGAAGTGGAAGAGGAAGATAAGAAGAGAGAGGAGAAAGGAAAAAGAGGAGAAGGGATGTAGAACAGAAATTAAATTATTTTGTTGACTGTTTGAGCAGCCATGTGCTTCATGATCTCCTCTCCAACCCCAGTGGCTGAATAGTGACTTGCCCAAATAAATCAGTTCTCAAATTCATGTCGATGTATAGCAAAAACCACCACAATATTGTAGAGTAATTAGCCCCCAATTAAAATAAATAAATTCATTTTTTAATTCCCCTAAATAAGAACTGATTTAGATATTGGCATATAATATAAAATTTTCATTGACAAAAAATTCATAAGGGGATATTTTCTGGGAGATCTTCTTTTATAATTTCCTTATTCATATAGAAAACGGAAAACAAGTATTTTGCTAAGAAAGTTATTCTCAACTTATCTAGATAAGATTGATTACTTTTCCCTTGTGCCCTCAGGTTCTATTTTTTATGTCTACTACAGCTCATTTAGCACTTATGTATTTACCTGTTTGACTCTTTCTATTAAACTAGAGGGCCTGAAACCTCTCAAATGCATAAGTGATATATTATTTGTCTTAATTATACTCAGCTTCTAGAACATATATGAGCTTCTGGCACATACAGAACTTATTAAATATTTGTTGCACAGTGTGGTATATGGTTTAAAATTAAGATCCAATATTATGTCCTGTCTTGATATCTGGTGATGTCTGGAGGGACTCAAATGCCTACCCACAAGTTCCCCTTCCCACTCTGCTCCTGTGCATAAGGTCCTTGAGCTAAAAAACATTCATCAAATGGACAAAGTACAGTTTCCTGCTTATCTCTGAGAAGCAAGTTTCAGCTCTCTGCCAGTCTGTGGAATTCTTCAAACAAGCCAATGACACCGTCCCACTGCAACCATGAGGTATCTTATCCTCTTTGTACTACACAGCCTGCCTCCCACAGCCCCTGGTTGTTTACTCCAGTCTTGGGTACAACCCCTATGAGGCCTTGTGTGACATGGCCCTGTCCTTTTCTATCAGGTTGTGAATACGTGTGTATCTTCCTATCTGGCAGTTGTTTCTGGCTTTTCTATGGGCCTCACCCTCCCTGTGTTCCTCCATCCTCAACAGGCTTCCTCAAAACTCATCACTAATTCCAAGAGTTGTCAGTATCATCTGTCCAGTGTTCGGTGTTCAGTCATCCCCCTAGGACAGGAATTCCTCCCTCACAGGTTGAATAGGAGGTTGTTCTGTTCTCTATCTCCAATTTTAGTCAGATTATGTCGTGAAAGAACTCTGATAAAGAATGCATGCATTTTGCCAATTGACAATCTTCAGTGAAGTTCACTACAGAAATAAAAACCCTTTACAAATGGCACTTGGTTAATAAGACAATTAACCACTGTAATCCCTTTGATCTTAATTCAACTTCATTTTGGAAGGTATCGTTTACAACTATTTCTATTGAGTCAGTTTAACGCTAACTTGACTTCTCATCAGAAATGAAAACATTACACAGAAGGTTTTCTTCTATGCTGAAAATCAGAGGTATCCAATTAGTCTTTTTGGCTGGGAGCAGATCTTGAAGCTGAAACTCCAATACTTTGGCCACCTGATGCGAAGAACTGACTCATTTGAAAAGACCCTGATACTGGGAAAGATTGAGGGCAGGAGGAGAAGGGGACGACAGAGGATGAGATGGTTGGATGGCATCACCAACTTGATGGACATGGGTTTGGGTGGACTCCGGGAGTTGGTGATGGACAGGGAAGCCTGGCATGCTGCGGTGATGGACAAGAAGGCCTGGCGTGCTGCCATTTATGGGGCCGCAAAGAGTCAGGCACGACTGAGAGACTGAACTGAACTGAACTGAAAGCTTGCCCACAATACCTTGGCTATCTTGAGTCTGGAAATCAGCATCAGCTCTCACAAAGACCACTTGCTGAAAAACAAAACCACTTGCTGGTTGTACTTCTAACCAGAAGGATTTCCCTTTGTTGTAGAAAGCAGCTTCTTTATGAACTTGAACATTTTTTCTTCTCTTCACCTCTGGGTTTAACCGTACCTCCCATAGAATAAGGAGTCTTAAAAACTTAAAAATAAAGGCAGAAAATTGAAGCTCGCTGTATCCTGTCAGTATGATTTTCTCATCAGAAAGAAAAGGGTTAAGCATGAAGGCTGACCTTTACAAAGTTAAACATAGTCATAGCTTTTATTGAAACAATCTTGTTTTATAAAATGGGAAAATCTTTACAAAAGTATCTATTCAGCTGTAAATTATTATAATTTCCCACCTCATGATTCTGGGTTTGAATTTTCTTATCTTGTAGTTTGCAGTATTATTGGCTTCTGCCTTTCTTGATGATTTGATCCTCTGAACTTGCTTTTGTGTATTTAGTAGAGATGAATACACATCATTAGCCAATAAGGCAAGTGAATAAGCTACTAGAGGTGTTGTGAGGTACGCTTTTCAGGAAAGGTGACCACAGTATACTAAAGAGTTTAACTTCTATAGCACTTGGGCTACATCTTCTCTCCTGTACTACTTTATCAATAAACTCAGATAAAAATCACAACTTACATCACTGAACGTGAACTATTTGCCAGGCACTGTGATAAGCATTTTTTTATGTTTAGGTTCATTTAATACACTCAGCTTTGAAACTGCAATATTTGGCCACCTCATGTGACGAGTTGACTCACTGGAAAAGACTCTGATGCTGGGAAAGGTTGGGGGCGGGAGGAGAAGGGGACGACCGAGAATGAGATGGCTGGATGGCATCACCAACTCTGTGGACATGAGTTTGAGTGAACTCCGGGAGTTGGTGATGGACAGGGAGGCCTGGCGTGCTGTGATTCATGGGGTCACGGAGAGTCGGACACGACTGAGTGACTGAACTGAACTGAAATGAACTGAACTGAATACACTCAGCAGCCCCAGGAGTAGTCCATTATTCAGTCACAGAGTTTTGGGAAAAGGCAACTTTTCCCGTGTTTATGTTATTTCTAAATTTTTATACCTGCATGATTGACAATGAATGCAGTAGCCACATTTGATAGTTCTTAATTCTCCCACAAGAAAGTAATTTATTTATGAAAATATGAGCAGAAGAAAAAATCAGATAAATTATAAAGTTTTTGCTTTATAAAAAATTGAAGATCATCAGAATTTTTATAAAGCTACATATATTCACCTGATGAATAGGAATTCTATTCCTAAATACTTATCCCCAGCCCTTCACTCCTAACTCACAGTATAGGATTTCCCATCCTCTTGTGTAATCCACAGGCTGGGGAATAGTATTGGTCAGACAAGACTTATCTGCTTCCAGCCTAAAGGTGTTCAGCCCTGGTTATGAGGTATCTTTCTCACAGTAATCAAGGTCAATAACTCCCAAAGTCATTATGCCCTGTTTAAGCAATCCAAAGCCCATTCTTACCCATCTAAGCAACTCTGGAAAAAAACATATTTTAAACTTTGAAGGAAACTAAACTGAATCCATTAACATTGGAATGAACTGGGCCCACAGTTACAACGGCTACATCTAACCCTGATGTCCCCACTGTGTCAGTCACTGTTAGGGAATCAGTCTCTTAGAGTTCCAGGTTGCTCTATGTACTGCCCTCTTCCTAGAAGCAAACTCTGAGTCTGTTTGATTCCTATGATCACTTCAGCCAGGAATATAGTCCCACTTTTTTAAGACTGACAGGCGAATACCTAGTTGATCTTTTATCATTCCATTTACCATTTAAACGCCACCTATTTTCAGAATGTAATAAGGTGGATGGGCAACCCAGACAACTTTTATGTATTTTTTCCCAGTGCTGGATGTCTCTGGCCATGACGAGTCCCCATAGTCACTGGTTATGATGCTGGAGTACACATTTGTAATTGGTTAGAGACAATTACAATGTAATTGCTTGCATCAGTGACTCAGTGGTAAAATTCTCGCCTGCCACACTGGAGGCCTGGGTTCGGTTCCCGGCCAATGCATCACACTGTGTGTATTGGGCTTCCCTAGTGGCTCAGACGGTAAAGAATCCATTTGCAATGCAGGAGAATTGAGTTTGATCCCTGGGTTGGGAAGATCCCCTGGAGAAGGGAATGGCAACCCACTCCAGTATTCTTGCCTGGAGAATCCATGGACCGGGGAGCCTGGCAGGCTACAGTCCATGGGGTCTCAAAGAGTCAGATACGACCGAGTGACTTTCACTAAAGGAGAGACATAATAGTGGTGTCTGCTGCCACTTCAAACCATAAGTTGGTGTCCATTCTGCTCAAGACAAATTATTTACTCAGGCTTATAGAGAAGGATCCAATATAGGTCATTTGTCAGTTGTGTGTTGCAGGTCTTATAGGGCTGTGGTCATCATAATTTCAATTTTTAATCAAGCCTATTTTTAAATTAATAATTTAACTTCAGCAGCTAAATTGGTAAAGTAAAATAGTAAAATTTGTATTATTTATTTTACAACCTAACTTAAGGGTGGCAAAACAAACCTGGTCACTGGACCTTTCTAATTTTCAGAAAAGATTCACCTTTTCTGAATGTGGCAGTAACAGAAAACTAAATGATAAGGATAGTTTTACTTGAAAGTCTGATATATATATTACATTCAGTTTTGTATTTAGGACTTCATGTTTTGTATGTAAATGCAGCTTCAGTTCTGAAAGCTTCATTGCTTCCTTAACTGCTGCCATCACTACAAAATAACATGCCATGATTTCAGCACTTTTCCCCACTTGTCAGTGGTTTCAAACTCACATCACCATAAACTTCCAGCATCACTTCAAATTATGACATAATACCCCCTATGTGTTAGGTTAAATTTTTTCTCTCTTTATTTTTCTATTCTGTCAGGTAACCGCGAAAAGCATGCTAATGTAGCATTGACAGATGTTGTTGAGCTCTTTCAAAAAACACAACCTTTTTATTCAAAATGGAGTAATTGAAAGGGCACTCTAGTATGGCAGACTTCATAAACCTGAAGTCTTTAGTAGTCATAAATTCCAAAAAGACTACTCCTTCATTTCTCGGCAATGATTTTAAGGAAAACTCACTCATATTTAAAGGTATTTAGCTGCTCAACCATTCAGCACAGTCTAAAACAAACAGAAATACAGTCCCTACTGCCTTGCATAGAGGGTACCTGAGTAAGAGCCAGGGCATACCCGTCCAGGTGTCACTCTTTGCTTTTTGGTATCAGCTTCACTCTAGCTGATTTCCAGCCCCAGAACAACTGACATGCGGGAGTCCTGCCAATGACAGGAAATAGAAGAAATTCCACCCCCTACTCCAGCCAGAACATTTTTCCTTTTCTCATCACCAGCTGACTGCCAAACGTTTTGGCTTATAGCTGGCATCTGAGGGTATTTTCAAGTTCTGGATATATGTAGAGCAGAGTATCACCTCATGAAAAGTGAATTAAAGAACAGAAACAGGTATTGAATAATTCAATCTGTCTCTTTGTCCTTCAGTGAACCCTTCCCAACATCCTCTACCATGACCTTTTCCATAACTTCCCAAAGGGAAAATAATGTCTTATTCATCTGGATATCTTGTGACTTTTGCAACATTTACTTCACCTTTCTTTAAACACTATTGACATAAACTTAGCTTTCCAATGAACTGTTGACACAGTACTCACAATGCAATCAATCTGATTTTTAGCAGACAGTACAGGTGTATTCAGGACTAAGATTAAAAAGGCTAAAGAAAATGAAGGATATTTTTAAGACTAAAATAATGTAGTGTTGCAAAGAGAGGAACAGTTAAATATTTTCAAAACTTTTATAAACATTCTTCATATAAAAGGCAGTTTAAATTAAGTAGGTCATGTGGAATTGATGACTCCTCAAAACTTCTAGAGTTCATATCTTGGAAATATTTACAAATAACTTTTTAAACTAAGCAGAACCAAAATAAATAAATAATAGTACCATGCAACTGTTTTGTAATTGAAAATTGATTCTGCAAATGTTCACGGAGGACTTCAGAAGATACCCAGTTTATACAGCTTACAATTTGGAGTCTGGTTACCCAAGAATGCTACCAATAAGCTACTTGTGAGGTATTTCTGCATACCACTGCACTGAAAGTGAAAGTCCCTCAGTCCTGTCTGACTCTTTGCAACCCCATGGACTGTGTAGTCCATGGAATTCTCTAGGCCAGAATACTGGAGTGGGTAGCCTTTCCCTTCTCCAGGGGATCTTCCCAACCCGGATATCAAACCCAGGTCTCCCACATTGCAGGCAGATTCTTTCCAAGCTGAGCCACAAGGGAAGCACCATTGCATTAAGAAATGCTATTTATTTTGACAATCATTTCCTCAGTTATGTCTAAAATCATACATTTGAAATCCCTTTTCTTTTCATGTATCTTACTGCCACCTTGTGGTTAAAATGTTTTTCTTTCTTTTTTCTTTACAAATGTGTATGTCTATGTGTATATATGCGGATGTCATTTCAATGAAACTGTAAATTTCTGCTCCAGAGTAATTTGTAGTAATACTACCCATATTCCCAATAGCAGCCACTTTAGATCAAACAAACCCTTTCCTTTTTCATTGTTAAATTAAACTATGCATCTTTAAGTGAACCATATTTCCAAACATACTAGAGTATCTATGTATTTAAAAGGTTTTCTTCTAAATTCTGATATTATTCCACAAAATGATCACAGAATGAGATAGAACATGACTCTGGATCTACATATACAAACAGAAAGAAAAAAAAAAAGAATGAGACCATCATTCACATAGCTTAGAGGAGAAAATGACAACTTTAAGACCAGTAAGAGTCTTCAGCCTCATTTAAATGCTGCAGGTATGGAGTCCCACTATTAGCATATAAGATCTTTGACAAAATACCAAGAAGGCCAGAGGCAAATCAGATAATCAGACAAAAGAGTCAGACAGTCAGATTCTCCAGGAGTTAGCTTCTTCCTACTCCATGTGAACCCCAAACCAGAAGCTTCGGCAACATCTGAGAGCTTGTTAGAAATTCAAGGTCTCAGTGCCCAGTCCAGACGTATGAAGCATAACATCTGCATTTCAACAAGTTCCCCAGGTGGTTCGTATGCACGGTATAATTTGGAAATACTGCTCTATCCCTTGTGTTCATGACAAGATGCTGCTTAGACTGATTGAAACTGTTACCTCGAAAGATCTTGCAGATATGGTTAATAAACTTCATGTGCCTATAGGCTTCAGAATGTGGTTAGTTTTTCAAATTTCCTACCCACCTGTGCCAAGAACTTGCCATATATAAGTACAAAGAATTCCTATAAAAGACTCATCAGAGGCTATTATCACTGTTTTGATAAGTAAATTAATGACTAACATGAGAGAAAAGCATGTGATGATGTTGGCTTTCAATTTTTCTCTAGTTATTTTCTTAATTTTTTAATGGGAGAAGAGAGCTTTTTAATTTAGTAACAGTAATGCTAATGGTAAAGAACCTGCCTGTCAATGCAGGAAATGTAAGAGATGCAGGTTCAATCCCTGGGTCAGGAGGATCTCCTGGAGGAGGACATGCAAACCTCCTATTCTTGCCCAGAGAATCCCCATGGACAGAGGAGACTGGCAGGCTGCAGTCCATAGGGTCACACAGAGTTGGACACGACTGAAGTGACTTAGTAATGGAACAATGAAGATTTACAACTACTATTAGGCTCTACTCAGTGCAAGTAAAGTCAAAATGTTTTCTTAAGCTACCAGGTATCCATTCATCACTTCAAAAACATTTATTGCCCATCTCTTTTCCATTAGTTGCCATTCCAGACATTCAAAGGCATGGCGTAATTACACAGCAGTAGACTCATAACTAGTCTTATCTCTGCCCTGACTAGTTATATTAGTCAGTGTCCTACAGAGAAAAAGAACCAACAGTAAATACACAAAGCCATTTACTACAAGGAATCAACTTATACAATTACAGAGACTCAGAAGTCCTCTGATAAGCCAGCTGCAAGATAGAGTGGTATCCAAGAAAGCAGTGGTATAGTTCCAGTTCAAACTCGAAAGCCTGAGAACCAAAAGTACTGATGATGTAATCCCCAGTCCAAGGGAAGAAGACCAACGTCTCAGCCAAATAGTCAGGAAGAAAGAGCAAATCCTTCCCATCCTCTGCCTTTTTGCTTTGTTCAGCCATCAATAGATTGAATGATGCCCACTCACATTGGGAAAGTCTATCTCCTTTACTCAGGCCACTGATGCAAATGCTAATCTCATCTGGGAACATCCTCATAGACACACCCAGAAATAATGTTTAGCCAAATGTGCTCACTGCACAGAACTTCTCCATCTTTGACTGCAAAGAATATAATCAATCTGACTTCAGTATTGACTATCTGGTGAGGTCCATGTGTAGAGTCTTCTCTTGTGTTGTTGGAAGAGGGTGTTTGCTATGACCAGTGCGTTTTCTATGACCAGTGCGTTTTCTTGACAAAACTCTATTAGCCTTGGCCCTGCTTCACTCTGTATTCCAAGACCAAATGTGCCTGTTACTCCAGGTATTTATTGACTTCCTACTTTTGCATTCCAGTCCCCTATAATGAAAAGGACATTTTTTGCAGGTGTTAGTTCTAAAAGATCTTGTAGGTCATCATGCTACATGGGCATCATGGGCAGCCCACCAGGCTCCCCCATCCCTGGGATTCTCCAGGCAAGAACACTGGAGTAGGTTGCCATTTCCTTCTCCAATGCATGAAAGTGAAAAGTGAAAATGAAGTCGCTCAGTCATGTCTGACTCTTAGCGACCCCATGGACTGCAGCCTACCAGGCTCCTCCATCCATGGGATTTTCCAGGCAAGAGTACTGGAGTGGGGTGCCATTGCCTTCTCCATAGATAGAACCATTCAACTTCAGCTTCTTCAGCATTACTAGTCAGGGCATAGACTTGGATTACCATGATACTGAATGGTTTGCCTTGGAAACGAACAGAGATCATTCTGTCGTTTTTGAGACTGCATCCAAGTACTTCATTTAGGACTCTCTTGTTGACTCTGATGGCTACTCCATTTCTTTTAAGGTATTCTTACCCACAGTAGAGGATAAAATGGTCATCTGAGTTAAATTCACCCATTCCAGTTTGCTGATTTTCACTTGCTGATTCCTAAAATGTCGACATTCACTCTTGCCATCTCATTTGACCACTTCCAATTTGCCTTGATTCATGGACCTAACATTCCAGGTTTCTATACAATACTGCTCTTTACAGCATCAGACTTTGCTTCTATCACCAGTCATATCCGCAACTGGGTGCTGTTTTTGCTTTGGTTCCATCTCTTCATTTTTTCTGGAGTTATTTCTCCACTGATTTCCAGTAGCATATTGGGCACCTACCGACCTGGGGAGTTCATCTTTCAGTGTCCTATCTTTTTGCCTTTTCATACCATTCATGTGGTTCTCAAGGCAAGAATACTGAAGTGGTTTGTCATACCCTTCTCCAGTGGACCACGTTTCGTCAGAACACACCACCATGATTCATCCATCTTGGGTGGCCCAACATGGCATGGCTCATAGTTTCATTGAGTTAGACAATGTGATCAGATTGGTTAGTTTCCTGTGATTGTGGTTTTCAGTCTGTCTGCCCTCTAATGGAGAAGGATAGGAGGCTTATGGAAGCTTCCTGATGGGAGAGACTGACTGAGAAAGAAATTGGGTCTTATTCTGATGGGTGGGGCCATGCTCAATACATCTTTAATCCAATTTTATGTAGATGGGTGGGGCTGTGTTCCCTCCCTGTTATTTCAGTTCAGTTCAGTTCAGTTCAGTCGCTCAGTTGTCTCCGACTCTTTGCGACCCCATGAATCACAGCACGCCAGGTCTCCCTGTCCATCACTAACTCCCGGAATTCACTGAAACTCATGTCCATTGAGTCGGTGATGCCATCCAGCCATCTCATTCTCTGTCATCCCCTTCTCTTTCTGTCCCAATCCCTCCCAGCATCAGAGTCTTTTCCAGTGAGTCAGCTCGTCGCATGAGGTGGCCAAAGTATTGGAGTTTCAGCTTTAGCATCAGTCCTTCCAATGAACACCCAGGATTGATCTCCTTTAGAATGGACTGGTTAGATCTCCTTGCAGTCCAAGGGACTCTCAAGAGTCTTCTCCAACACCACAGTTCAAAAGCATCAATTCTTCGGCGATCAGCTTTCTTCACAGTCCAACTCTCACATCCATACATGACCACGGGAAAAACAATAGCCTTGACTAGACGGACCTTTGTTGGCAAAGTAATGTCTCTGCTTTTTAATATGCTATCTAGGTTGGTCATAACTTTCCTTCCAAGGAGTAAGCATCTTTTAATTTCATGGGTGCAATCAGCATCTGCAGTGATTTTGGAGCCCCAAAAAATAAAGTCTGACACTGTTTCCACTGTTTTTCCATCTATTTCCCATGAAGTGATGGGACCAGATGCCACGATCTTTGTTTTCTGAATGTTGAGCTTCAAGCCAACTTTTTCACTCTCCTCTTTCACTTTCATCAAGAGGCTTTTGAGTTCCTCTTCACTTTCTGCCATAAGGGTGGTGTCATCTGCATATCTGAGGTTATTGATATTTGTCCCAGCAATCTTGATGCGAGCTTGTGCTTCTTCCAGCCCAGCATTCCTCATGATGTACTCTGCATATAAGTTAAATAAGCACGGTGACAATATACAACCTTGACGTACTCCTTTTCCTATTTGGAACCAGTCTGTTGTTCCATGTCCAGTTCTGACTGTTGCTTCCTGACCTGCATACAGGTTTCTCAAGAGGCAGGTCAAGTGGTCTGGGATTCCCATCTCTTTCAGAATGTTCCACAGTTTATTGTGATCCACACAGTCATCACTCAGTCGTGTCCAACTCTTTGCAATCCATGAATCACAGCACGCCTGTCCATTACCAACTCCCGGAGTTCACTCAAACTCATGCCGATCGAGTCGGTGATGCCATCTAGCCATCTCATCCTCTGTTGTCCTCCTGCCCCCAATCCCTCCCAGCATCAGAGTCTTTTCCAGTGAGTCAACTCTTCGCATGAGATGGCCAAAGTATTGGAGTTTCAGCTTTAGCATCAGTTCTTCCAGTGAACACCCAGGATTGATCTCCTTTAGAATGGACTGATTGGATCTCCTTGCAGTCCAAGGGACTCTCAAGAGTCTTCTCCAGCAACACAGTTCAAAAGCATCAATTCTTCTGTGCTCAGCTTTCTTCACCGTCCAAACCTGTTATTTACCTGGGGCCAAAGGATGGTGGAGGTAATGAAGATAATGGCTATCTCCTTCAAAAGCTCCCATGCTTGCACTGCTACCCACAGTGCCCCCAGCCCTGCAGCAGGCCATCACAAACCCACGCCTATACCAGAGTCTCCTGGACACTTATGGGCAAGTCTGGGTCAGTCAAGACCATCCACAAGAAAAAGAAATGCAAAAAGGTAAAATGGTTGTCTGAGGAGCCCTTTCTGTGAAAAGAAGAGAACACAAAAGCAAAGGAGAAAAGGAAAGATATACTCATTTGAATGCAGAGTTTCAAAGAATAGCAAGGAAAGATAAGAAAGCCTTCCTCAATGATCAATGCAAAGAAACAGAGAAAAACAATAGAATGGGAAAGACTAGAGATCTCTTCAAGAAAATTAGAGATACCAAGGGAACATTTCATGCAAAGATGGGTACAATAAAGGACAGAAATGGTATGGACCTAACAGAAGCAGAAGATATTAAGAAGAGGTGTCAATTATACACAGAAAACAATCTTCACGACCCAGATAATCACGATGGTGTGATCGCTCACCTAGAGCCAGAAATTCTGGAATGTGAAATCAAGCGGGCCTTAGAAAGCATCCCTACAAACAAAGCTAGTGGAGGTGATGGAATTCCAGTGGAGCTATTTCAAATCCTGAAAGATGGTGCTGTGAAAGTGCTGCACTCAATATGCCAGCAAATGTGGAAAACTCAGCAGTGGCCACAGGACTGGAAAAGGTCAGTCTTCATTTCAATCCCAAAGAAAGGCAATTTCAAAGAATGCTCAAACTACCACACAATTGCACTCATCTCACATGCTAGTAAAGTCATGCTCAAGATTCTCCAAGCCAGGCTTCACCAATACATGAACCATGAACTTCCAGATGTTCAAGCTGGTTTTAGAAAAGGCAGAGGAACCAGAGATCAAATTGCTAATATCCAATGGATTATCGAAAAAGCAAGAGAGTTCCAGAAAAACATCTATTTCTGCTTTATTGACTATGTCAATGCCTTTGACTGTGTGGACCACAACAAACTCTGGAAAATTCTTAAAGAGATGCGAATACCCAGCCACTTGACCTGCCTCCTGAGAAATCTGTACGCAGGTCAGGAAGCAACAGTTAGAACTGGACATGGAACAACAGACTGGCTCCAAATCAGGAAAGGAGTACATCAAGGCTGTATATTGTCACCCTGCTTTTTTAACTTATTTATGCAGAGTACATCATGCAATTGCAGACTGGATGAAGCACAAGCTGGAATCAAGATTGTCAGGAGAAATATCAATAACCTCAGATATGCAGATGACACCACCCTTATGGCAGAAAGTGAAGAGGAACTGAAGAACCTCTTGATGAAAGTGAAACAGGAGAATGAAAAAGTTGGTTTAAAATTCAACATTCAGAAAACTAAGATCATGACATCTGGTCCCATCACTTCATAGCCAATAAATGGGGAAACAGTGGAAATAGTGACAGACTTTATTTGGGGGGGGGCTTCAAAATCACTGCAGATGGTGACTGCAGCCATGAAATTAAAAGACGCTTGCTCCTTGGAAGAAAAGTTATGACCATCTTAGAATACTAGAAAGCACAGGCACTAATTTGCCAACAAAGGTCCATCTAGTCAAAGCTATGGTTTTCCAGTAGTCATGTATGCATGTGAGAGTTAAACTATAAAGAACACTGAGTAATGAAGAACTGATGCTTTTAAACTGTGGTATTGGAAAAGACTCTTGAGAGTCCCTTGGACTGCAAGGAGATCCAACCAATCCATCCTAAAGGAAATCAGTCCTGAATATTCATTGGAAGGACTGATACTGAAGCTGAAACTCTAATACTTTGGCCACCTGATGCAAAGAACTGACTCATTGGAAAAGACCCCGATCCTGGGAAAGACAGAAGGTGGGAGAAGGGGATGACAGAGGATGAGATGGTTGGATGGCATCACTGACTCAATGGACATGAGTTTGAGTAAATGCCGGGAGTTGGTGATGGACAGGGAGGCCTGGCGTGCTGCAGTCCATGGGGTTGCACAGTCAGACACAACTGAACTGAACTGAACTGAACTGAAATTTCTAAGCACCCTGTAATCCTGTCAAGCTGGCACATAAAGTCAACAATCACACTAGCTTGTTCTAAACAACTCACTTTAGGTCTCTCTGGAACTACTAGGCTTTATACAATCAGAGTGTGGGAGACAAATGCTATTTGATGGCAAAGAATTCTCCTACCAATGCAGGAGATACAGGAAGATGCGGGTTTGATCCCTGGGTCTGGAAGATCCCCTGGAGAAGGAAATGGCAACCCATTCTAGTATTCCTGCCTGGAAAATTCCATGGACAGAGAAGACTGGCAGGCTACAGACTATGGGGTCACAAAGAGTCGGACACGACTGAGCAAGCACACGATAGACATAAAAAACAATTTTAAAGCTATCTGTTTCTATGGCCATTAGCTCTGTTCCTGCCCAACATTAAAATCAAATCAACAGAGTGCATATCTCTTTGTATGCGTGCTACATCGCTTCAGTCATGTCCAACTCTTTGGGACCCTATGAACTGTCGTCCACTAGGCTCCTCTGTCCTTGGGATTCTCCAGGCAAAAATACTAGAGTCAGTTGCCATGCTCTCCTCCAGGGGATCTTCTTGACTCAGGAATTGAACCCACGTCTTTTATGTCTCTCACATTGGCAGGCGGGTTCTTTACCACTAGCATCACCTGGAAAACTCTCTATACCTGAGAATAAGCAATATAGGCAACATAAAAAGCAAATGTAGAGAATGAAAATACGAAGCTTAACCCACCAAAACATGTGTCTACTCAGTAGTCTCCACACTTTAATTAGAGAGCAGGATCTAAACGTGGAGAAAGAAAAGAGTGTTCTCCATTTACTTACTGGCACTTCATATGTATAAATCAAAAACAACTTACTTGCATCATATAGTATCAGACATCACAAATTTTGATCCACAACAGTTTTGTGTATCCAAAGTGCAATAAAAAAGCAAGACTTTTTTCTGTCAATGTCAACATAAAAGCTTTCCTATTTCAAGAACAACACTTTAGGCTCCCACAGTCTCTAAACTTGGACAACATCCCATCCTTTTCTAAAAGTCAGGAGTTCTGAAAACTGAGTGGCATTGCATTGGGTTTAAAATCATTAAATCCCTAGTCAATCTACTTACTCTGAGGAAGGAATAATTGCATTACAGGTTTAGCTAGCAGAGGAACCATGAAATAATTCTAACTAGAAAGTCGTATCTGAACACTTCAACTAAATCAATAAAAGTGGGAAATTTTTACATTAAAAATTTAATCATTTTGCCACTTTTTCGGGTTTTCCTGGTGGCTCAGACAGTAAAGAATATGCCTACAATGAGGGAGACCTGGGTTTGATCCCTGAGTTGGGAAGATCACCTGAAGAAGAGAATGGCTCCCCACTCCAGTATTCTTGCCTAGTTAATTCCATGGACAGAGGCATCTGGCAGGCTACAGTCCATGTATTCTTGCCTAGTTAATTCCATGGACAGAGGCATCTGGCAGGCTACAGTCCATGTATTCTTGCCTAGTTAATTCCATGGACAGAGGCATCTGGCAGGCTACAGTCCATGGGGTCGCAAAGAGTCAGACACAACTGAGTATGTACACATGCAGGCCATATTTATACATACAAAAAGTTCACTTGAATTCATATTGTTAAACTGAGTTCAGCAAACAGAAAGAACTTTTCATGTCTCCATATTATCAATAATTTGTTCAACTGAATTTTTACCCTTTTTAACCAGTCATTTTGTTTATGTATAGACACAACCAAGCAGAATTTCAATTTTCACTTGATGTTTTGCTTGTTATATTTGGTTATAGTGTCATGTAAATGTTGGCCTTGCCATCTAACAACATTCCTACTCCATTGTTGTAAGATCATTTTTTGTCTATCATAAGACACCAGAAGTGGCCTCTATCAAAGGTCTTCAAAGATATTTTGCAAGGAAAATTTCCTTTCCAATTCCGTGGTTTAATGTTTTATGAACTGGAGTATGATCTTATGACCTACAGCATAAAGCTCTTAAATCACCTGCTTTACTATATAAATGTTATTGGTCATAAAAATTCTCCCAACCTCATTTTGAATCCAGCTGTTATAACTGACTTGCTGACCTCTTGTGGTAATAAACTCCACAGACTGTATAAAGGCAATCTGGGAAGCAATTCTGTCTACTGTATTACGTACATTCAATGAAGCTTTTGTGAACAAGGGAGAGGAGAACAGGAGCTCAAGTTTCTTAAAAGAAGAAATTGGACTAATTACTTTCCAGTGACTATGGCTAACAACTGTAGAATGCCACACAATGTGTGGGTCTTCTCTGTGTTTTTACTAATTGACAAAACTTACTATTTAAGAAAGGAAGGCTATCTGTTTCTATTGTATGTTAATTACTTCCTTTCAAAAGCACCTCAGTTCACCTCAGTTCAGTTCAGTTGCTCAGTCGTGTCTGACTCTCTGCGACCCCATGAATCACAGCACGCCAGGTCTCCCTGTCCATCACCAATTCCCAGAGTTCACTCAAACTCATGTCCATCGAGTCGGTGATGCCATCCAGCCATCTCATTCTCTGTCGTCCCCGTCTCCTCCCACCCCCAATCCCTCCTAGCATCAGACTCTTTTCCAGTGAGTCAACTCGTCACATGAGGTGGCCAAAGTATTGCAGTTTCAGCTTTAGCATCAGTCCTTCCAATGAACACCCAGGATTGATCTCCTTTAGAATGGACTGGTTGGATCTCCTTGCAGTCCAAGGGACTCTCAAGAGTCTTCTCCAACACCACAGTTCAAAAGCATCAATTCTTTGGCAATCAGCTTTCCTCACAGTCCAACTCTCACATCCATACATGACCACGGGAAAAACCATAGCCTTGACTAGACAGACCTTGGTTGGCAAAGTAATGTCTCTGCTTTTTAATATACTATCTAGGTTGGTCATAACTTTCCTTCCAAGGAGTAAGCGTCTTTTAATTTCATGGCTGCAATCAGCATCTGCAGTGATTTTGGAGCCCAAAAAAATAAAGTCTGATACTGTTTCCACTGTTTCCCCATCTATTTCCCATGAAGTGATGGGACCAGATGCCATGATCTTCGTTTTCTGAATGTTAAGCTTCAAGCCAACCTTTTCACTCTCCTCTTTCACTTTCATCAAGAGGCCTTTGAGTTCCTCTTCACTTTCTGCCATAAGAGTGGTGTCATCTGCATATCTGAGGTTATTGATATTTGTCCCAGCAATCTTGATGCGAGCTTGTGCTTCTTCCAGCCCAGTGTTCCTCATGATATACTCTGCATATAAGTTAAATAAACAGGGTGACAATATACAGCCTTGACGTACTCCTTTTCCTATCTGGAACCAGTCTGTGGTTCCAGGTCCAGTTCTAACTGTTGCTTCCTGACCTGCATACAGGTTTCTCAAGAGGCAGGTCAGGTGGTCTGGTATTCCCATCTCTTTCAGAATTTTCCACAGTTTATTGTGATCCACACAGTCAAAGGCTTTGGCATAGTCAATGAAGCAGAAATAGATGTTTTTCTGGAACTCTCTTGCTTTCTCCATCATCCAGCAAATGTTGGCAATTTGATCTCTGGTGCCTCTGCCTTTTCTAAAACCTGCTTGAACATCTGGGAGTTCACGGTTCACATATTGCTGAAGCCTGGCTTGGAGAATTTTGAGCATGACTTTACTAGCATGTGAGATGAGAGCAACTGTGCGGTAGTTTGAGCATTCTTTGGCATTGCCTTTCTTTGGGATTGGAATGAAGACTGACCTTTTCCAGTCCTGTGGCCACTGCTGAGTTTTCCAAATTTGCTGGCATATTGATTGCAGCACTTTCACAGCATCATCTTTCAGGATTTGAAATAGCTCAATTGGAATTCCATCACCTCCACTAGCTTTGTTCATAGTGATGCTCTCTAAGGCCCACGTGACTTCACATTCCAAGATGTCTGGTTCCAGGTGAGTGATCACACCATCACAAAGCACCTACTACATTATATTAAGTGCACTTCTAGTATGCATCTTTAACTTGCAATATAATTTAGGCTGGGCACTGGTTTAAGATGTACATATCTTTCAACTCATCCATCTACTTTGGCTTTTACCTTAGCAACACAAGCATCAGATGTGTAGCTCACAAAATTTTCTATTTTGCTCTTTCTTATAAAAAGTACTTTTCCCCATATTGTTTGTCCAAATATAATTTTAAGACATTTAAAAGGGATATTTAAAAGGGGATCAAAGATTTTCTCTTGATTCTTCCACCAAAAAAAAGTAAAACTAGGGGGAATGAAAGCAAGTATAAGAACAATTTAGATCCAAAATGCTTTACTGAAAAATGAAATAATACAGGACAGTCTGAGGTAATTTAATTTGTCTATATTGATCAAATCCATAGCAAAAGTGTTGATTTCTATTCTAATTGGCCCATGTAGACACAATTAAAAGCAGCTTTCTTGTAAATCTCCTTCTCCTTTCTCCTCTTTAATCTCCAATGGGAAAAATTTAAATATCCTATAATTCTGCTGAATTTCTCTCCCATGTAAGTTGAGACATTCCACAATATCACCTCATTAATCTTGACCATACTACTTCAGGTAAATAATGAGAAAATATCACTGTGTGCATTCATGAACATGTGATAAAACACAGAAAAAGGTAATTAACTTGCCAGAAGTCGTACAACCAGTCAGCCTGGACCACATCCATTGCCTTCTGTCTCCTAAGGCCTCAGGTTCCACATTCTCTGCTTGGCCTCACTGCTCCCTGTCTTCACATGGGGAAGTGAGCTTCTGCTCACTTCTGAAACCTGAGCAATTTTATGATTCAACTTTGTTTTTCACTTTATCCCACTGTTCTTTTTCTTTTAGGATATATACAGCTATGTGTTTGGGTTGAAGTTTTTGTTTTGCTTTGTTTAAACTTTCAGCTCTGAGTTTTTTCACCCCTAAAAAAGGTTTTGCAACAGTGCTCTCTCAATCCATCAGTGACTCAGAAAGTGTTTTGTTTTCTTCTACATTTATATCACTGCAAAACACTGAAATCCCAGCCATCAATTTGGAATGCTACTCATAATTCTGAGATTCTATTACTCTGTGGCTATTTCTTAAATAGACTACTTACCTATTACAGAATTAGAATTATAGAAACAGCATTAGAACAGGCACTGAATTTGGGGCTATAATGACAGAAGAACATATTTGAGAATCTTACTATATTTGACGAGGGAGTCAGAAAAGGCTAGCTGGGGAATACCAGAACAGAGATTTGAATAAATGGGGCAGGGGGTGTCAAGTAAGATTATGAATGACCTGACCTTAGTAATGAGTCAAAATAGTCCCAACTTGATTGGTAACTTTGGACAAAAGTTAACAAAATCCTTTCTTTTCTGCACAAGACACTAACCCTCAATTAACATGCCATCACTATTCCTCTGAAAACTTAATAAAGGTAAAATGTTCACTATATTACTACATAATACTGCCTACAGTAAAAATGAGCCTGAACCAGGAAAGCATATAAATGAACTCTAAAGAACTGGTACAGATGCCATACTTTGGATTTCCCTGAATGTGGTCACTCTTCTAACTGACATGTCCTTGCAAGGACCCTGGAAGCTATGACTGTGGGGTTACTGCAAGAGCAATTGGCACCTGTGGTGCACAATACTTCTAAACCAGACAGTTCCCTTGCGCCTGAGCTATTAGATTGCTTCAGCTACCTCTAAAGGAGACCTCCCACCACCCTGTGCAATCTGTGCCTTGCTCCCTTTGAGTAGGCTCATGTTAAGGTAGCCTTTGATAGTCAAAGTGAGTCTGAATGTTTAGTTGGGCCTAAGAAGACCACACAGGCATGGTATAATAACCAATACAGATTGACCATAGTTTCTTGCATGGCAAGATAACATAAAAGTACTGGATGAGTTGAGTGTTAGATGCAAAAGTGGTGGTAGGATTCACTGTAAATTAGGGAATAAAGTATGAGACGCATGGTTGATTAGAGCAAAGAAATATTACAGGCACGGTTGATTAGTGAAATATAAAGTGGCCCTTAAGGTATTGAGGGCTTATACCAGCATGGTGGTTATAGAGGAAAAAAATATATATATAACAAAAAGGACAAATCTAAGAGATAACCTCAAGAAAAAATTACTTGAAAACAGATAAGTATATAAAAACAGAAATTAGGAAATGAGAAATGAGCATAACAGAGAAGTCACGGACAGAGGAAGACAAATAAGGAGGGAGCATACTGATGAAAACTCAATCAACATCAGTTGTCTTCTAGACACTGGCAGAAACTCAACTGTAGCTATTGAATGGACAAGGCTATAGGAGGTCTTGGCTACAGACATACCCATCTTTGTAGTTGATGGAGAAACCATGAAAGTGGATGAGGACTTCAAGATATTAAATGCATAGACAGAAGAACTGAGTATTAAGCATTTAATATTGGAGGAATTCCCAGAATTAAGGTGTAGGAAGAAGAACTAGCAAAAAAGTCACACACATGGAAGTGATAAGTAACTACACGGAAAATTAAGGAGGAAGAGATTTGTCAAAGTTGTCCAAGAGGTCAAAAGAAACAGAAAGAGATGAATAGGGACCTTTGAAAAAGAAATGTCAATAAATAGAAGGAATATGTCAAGGAGTTAAGAGGTCTTGAGAGGAAGAAAATTAAAACTACATTTGAAGATCACTTACTACCTAAGAGAGAAATAGGATGATAGCTCGGAGAGGGCAATGGCAACCCACTCCAGTATTCTTGCCTGGAAAATCACATGGACGGAGGAGCCTGGTGGGCTGCAGTCCATGGGGTTGCTAAGAGTCAGACACGACTGAGCGACTTCACTCTCACTTTTCACTTTCATGCATTGGAGAAGGAAATGGCAACCCACTCCAGTGTTCTTGCCGTGCACCCAGGATGTGTGTTTCCAGGCACAGTGTGTGTGTATTTGTGTATGTGGTGCTTTAAGGGGTATAAGTGTGAAGAATCAGGGTCTAAGGTACAAATAGAAGTCTAGTAGTCAGAAGCTAGTTATCGAAATCTTCACTACCTGAGCATGTTACTTTTGAGTCTCTCTAGCCCCTGGGACGGAGAAGGAAATGGCAACCCACTCAGTACTATTGCCTGTAAACTCCCATGGACGGAGGAGCCTGGTAGGCTGCAGTCCATGGGGTCGCACAGAGTCGGACACGACTGAAGTGACTTAGCAGCCCCTGGGAGCTGGCCTGAAATGGAGACCCCACTCTCCCATTAGCATCTGCTGAATCAGAATGTGCATTTTAACTGAAATTGCAGATGATGGTATGCACTTTAAAGCTTGAGACCACTGATCTACATCACAACTTGCTTTCGATTCATCCCAATACCAGAGTCTCTGGAAGGGCGTGGCCTTAAAGACAATGAGGGCAAACAATGCCTTTTCCAGGTGGACATTTGATTTTTCCCCCAGCTCAATTCCAGAAAAATAAACGACCCAATCAAAAATGGGCCAAAGAACTAAACAGACATTTCTCTAAAGAAGACATACAGATGGCTAACAAACACATGAAAAGATGCTCAACATCACTCATAATCAGAGAAATGCAAATCAAAACCACAATGAGGTACCATCTCACGCCAGTCAGAATGGCTGCTATCCAAAAGTCTACAAGCAATAAATGCTGGAGAGGGTGTGGAGAAAAGGGAACCCTCTTACACTGTCGGTGGGAATGCAAACTAGTACAGCCACTATGGAGAACAGTGTAGAGATTCCTTAAAAAACTGGAAATAGAACTGCCATACGACCCAGCAATCGC